>NW_008600781.1:0-8083 GCF_000691845.1 Merops nubicus
TATTTTTTATAATTTAAAAAAAAAAATTCAATGCTTTGAGCAAAATTCACTTACGTAGTTGTGCACATTGGCAAGTAAGTTGTTAGGGTTTTTGTTTGTTTATTTGGAGATACATCATTAACTTCTACTTACACACCAATAAAAAGAAACCTAGCCAATTTGCTGCCAGCACCATGTTTCCACTTAATGTTTTTCCATCTTTCATCCAGCTCATATCATATTCTGTGTTTTGCTTGCAGCATACATGTTTCTGAGATATTTTGTATCTCGTTGCAACAATTTACTGAAAGAGAAAAAATTATCAGAAGCGGCTTATATTAAACTTGTAAAAGAAAAAGTCTGTAAGAAAACCAGTATCTGCTACCTGTGTTACTGTAACCTGTTATTGTTACTGAAAAAAAATCTCAGTTTTCTTGTGTTGAATGTAAATAGATTAGAATAATACTGGTAAGTAAGAGTTGATTTTCATCATCTGTTTCAAGTTTATGTGAGTGAGAAAAGCTGAAACTAACCAGGAGTATTTTAAAAGCTTCAAGGCTACATAATAAAAAGAAATGAGAAGAAATATTAAGTAATAGAAGTTAAACCCTGTGGTCCTCCATGGATTGGTGTATCGAGACTGAATTCTGAAAAGGAAAAAAACCAACCAAACAAACAAACAAAAACACTAAAAGTAGCAAGACATACTATCTTTAGCTATTTCAAAGTCACTCCTGAGTGATAGCAGTGATAGACACACTGTCACAAGGAGGAGCAGGAAATAATGTTTTTCAGGCTGTTTGTAACATCACTATTAATTGTGTATACTTTTAATTTTGGACTTAGATAAAGATGAACCAAATGTGGAAAAAAAGGAAGGATAATATTTGGGATTAGTGAATAAAACTTCTTTGATCCAGATCTGAAGTAATAATGAAGCCTCTGGTTTCTACTGGTTCTGTAAATCAAAATTAAGAAGAGCTCTAGGAAGAAAATTTTCAGAGACCAAAACTGAGTTGAATTTTGACAATATTTGCTCAATATAGAAAACCGAATCTTTAATTCTTTAGTAAACTGGGAAAAAAGAACACAGAAATCAAATGGAAAGGAAGATCTGTGAATAAGTTTAGTTTTCAAAGACAGGTTACATAATAGCTCTGCTTTTTTCCAGTGTCAGCGTTCTGTAGAAAGGAAAGATGCAAATTATGTAAATTTCAAGACCAATTTTTTTTTTGAGAAAGCTGGTATTGATTTGGGGTTATGTTTTTGTGTCATTGATGGTCCTTGTCCCATTTCTCCCCCTCTTTCCCCTTCCTTCCCCCCCCCCCCTCCTGGAGGCCCCCATATATTTTACTATCCTTAAATGCTGGGCTTCACTTTTATGTTGTCGGTGGTGGTGGTTTATTTGGGGATTTTTTTGTATTTGCCATGTTGTCAATGGCATGGTGGTTCTGCCCTTACCTTTTTGTGATACTGCAGCATTTGCTTGCTTTTTGCTTCTATGCTTTTCTTTTTATTTCCACCTCTTTTTTCACATGTGAATTAACAAGAGAAGTTCCCTTTCCCATGATTTACATCAAAATCACATCGCTTACTGAACCAAAGGAATGGAGTCTAGAATAAATAATGAAAAATCACTAACTTGTTTCATGAGTCTAACTTTTAGGCACCATAAGCTCAGGCTGAAATATGAGAGGTAATAACCTCAGAAATGCAGTTGTTTCCTTGTGGTTTTCAATGGAGTGGAGTGTTTGAAGCTATAATTTTAGTGACAGTGTAAGAGAGCTTTACCTTCACAGCTGGTCTCCTGTCTTTTATTCTTGCTTGTGATCTTCTGGATCTTGTTTTACAGCCTTTTCATTACTTTTGTGTTCTATTATAAATATTTCACTAATCTAGACAAAACTTGGTTTTATAGTTTTTTTGAGAAATAAAGTAGAAACAAGCAGTGGATTCAGATAAATATCCTTTCTGTAGGTAAAAAACAGAAGCTGCACTGAAGAAAATCAGCCAGTTTTCTGTTGTAGTGCTCAACTGCTCATGTAAGATTTTCTGAAAATAAAGGAAATAAAAACCTCTGAGAGTCTGGTTTTCATCTAGACTAATTCTCTCTTGAATCACTGTACTATGGGGCTATAAATCAGGCCTTTCCTAAATCTGGTAATAATTAAAGATTTTTGCTAATGCATTATATGGTCTTTTCAGTGAGTTTATTTTTAATACTAACAAAAGCTTTTATAAAAGCCTTGAAGAAAGATCTTCAGCTGAAATGTTTGTTTGTTTTTCTGATTTAGGCTTGCATTATGTAGTATAAGGAAGATGTAAGAGTAGGATAAAAATGTGTCCTTAAAGATAAAACTTTAACCTTTTTTTAGGCCGCTCGTAATATAAATTTATTGCAATGTGTTTACATCACAAACACTGCTCTTCCCTCCTTCCCCATCCCCCTCCCGCCTTTAGGAGATATTAATGTTCTGTGATCATCATCTTTCTGAGAGAAACATGCTGTTTAGCATAGTGTTATAAGGTTGAAAAATGTTAGCACAGCATGTGATTCTCATTCTTCTAAATTCGGGTTAAAATATGCTAATAATTTCAAATGTTATTCTTCTATTAGTGTGTCTAAAGAAAAATATTTTCCATTTATATGTGATAATTAAAAGATGTTTTTATAGAAAAAAAATGCAGGTTTTTTTTTTAAGGTTAAGGTCAAGCTCTGTCGAGAATTTTATGTCTAATTCCACATTTTAATCGAACATTAATGAAAAGGGCTCCATTAGTAATTTTGTATTACTCTACCTGTTTGCTCACAGATTAACAGACGAAACCATCTGAAATACATGAAGGAGTTTGTTGTGTTCTTCAGTTTAAAAATATGACATAGAGAAGGATTACAGTGCCTGTTTTTGTTACTTTCCAGAACTTACATAGAGGAATGAAAATTTTAGGGAAACTCGGAGAGGCGAGCCTGATCCACATCTCCAAATCATGCAATACAGAATAGCCAGAGAACAGCGCAGCACTTTCAAGGCAATGTACTGATCCTCTGATACCGACAATTGTTATATCTGCTTGAAGGGTCTGTCCTTGTTACCTTGAATTTTATGGGAAAATGTTTTTCTTTGTTTGGTTGTGCTTTTGTTATTATTTTGTTTATGTGTTTTAATATGGCTTCTCTGCATAACTTTTACTGGCCTCATTATATTGTGTCCTGTATCCTTCTATTCATGAGTATTCCATACTCACTTGCTTCCTTTTTTTTTTCCTTTCTTCTTTTGGGAGTTATTTTAATATGTGACTTAAGCGTATGACATTAGAGACTGCTAATGAGAACCTTTTAAAGCTCCCAAAGCTTTGTGGTACATCTGTCCGTACTTTTGCAAGCAATAGATCATGGTTCTGCAAAGGACAGAACAGCAGAACTAAAACACCTCTAAAATGTGGAATAATGTGATGGTAATTTTTTTATGTGGGAAGATATGTAAATTTATGAAAGAACAGATGGGCCTATGTACATGTAAATATTTCAAATATATATCAGATTTATACACTGAGGCTCAAGTTTAATACAAGTAATTTAATGAACTCTTTCACTTCAAAGTTTTTTTTAAAATAATAGTTATGATGGCGTCTGACCTAGACAGACTGATGTTTCAGATGAAAACCACAAGGAGAGAGCCCACAGGACTCCCTAGATTGCTGGCTAGCCTAATAATTTGAGATACAGAAAAACTAGTCACTGCAGTGACTCAGGCAGAGCCTTGAATTTAGCTCTCTCATGCCTCAGACAAGAGTTCCAGCCAGGAAGGAGGCATGTCTGCCACTTTCCTTATGCACTCACACCCAGCCTGCACACAAATCAAATCAGGAGTTTTGGTTTTGTTTTTCTACCCCAATTAAACAAACAAACAAACAAACAAACCAAAACAAACCCAAAAAGAAACCAGAAAACCACAAAAACCCAAAGTGTAAAATAACAACACACACTAAAAAAGTAGGTTTTCTGACCATTTCTACTAAACAAATAGTCAGATAGTTTCACTGAAATGCACTGACAGTGTGGTTTTCTTTTGCTTTGCTAATATGGTCTGTAAGATGATTTGGTAAGAGCAGTTTCCTCCACTTTCAAAGCAGTATTTGATTCAGTGATTCTTATCAGGTACTGTAGTCACATCAACCAACAGGGGTCACATTTACATGCTCTACTGGAAAAGAACTTTTAGTTGTTAAGTGCTCTAATAGTTCAGAACCTGCTGTGAAACTTATGTGAAGAGACATTAGCCACCTACATGTGTTAGGAATATAAGGAAGACTGAAAGGCTGTTGTACAAACTGGTAAAATAATTGAAACTTAATGAGGAACTTCTCGAGGCATAAAATGACCTCTTGTTGCAGTGTCACTGAATTTCCACTCTTCATCAGTTGTTTCAGAAAACAAATCAGTAAAAGCACAAGGTGCAACCAAACACTACTGAACAGTATTTTTTTACTGAGTGTTGATCATCTTTAGGTGTCAGTTGTTATACTGTTTCAGTGTAAAATATTCACAGCAGCTTTCATTGAGCTGACTTGGAATTTTTGTTTTTCTAGCAAAAAATAAAAGTTATTGGAGTGCACTGTGCCAGTTTTAGCTTCCATGATTTTTCCCAGAGACTGGAAAACTAGTTTTGTGCTGTAATCTACACGTGACCACATTGCGTCTCAAAAAGTGTTGCTTATTTAAATCTATGTCACATTAAAAAAAGTAAACAGAAACAGCACTCATGAATCTTAGTACTGATTCATTTAAAATGTAGAATGACAGGTACATTAAAGTAAACATAATCTTGGAGCTGTCAATTTGGTTTTACTGTATACTATAATGCATTTTAAATGAGAAGTACAATTAAACATGCATTGCATACGTACTAGGCAATTATTAGCTCAGCTAAACTTTGTGCAAGGAAGTTCAAGTTTTCATTGAGTGTTAATACTTTTCTAAGCTAAATTGTCATTGAGTCATCACTTCAGGTTTTTTGCCTTTTTTGTTCTTTTTCTTTTTTTTTTTTTTTCCATATTCTGAAATGGTCTTTGTAGAATTTAATTTTATAGTTAATATAGTTTCTACCAGCATGGAGTAAAAGTTGATGTAAACATCAGAAGTCCAATATCAGGTTTAACATGAGAAAGAACACTTTAGGCAAAGAGCAATGTCTCCTTCTGTCACGTAACATCTGCTGAAGCAGACCAAATCCAACACTAAGAGCATGCAGTGCTGTCAGGCTCTCAGCAAACCATTCAAGGGAAGAATGCGATGGTACTTTTACAAAATAGGAAGAGGGTGAAAAACATTTCCAGAAACTGGTACAAGTTATATATTTTTGAATGTCACAGAATTTGTCTCACTAACTGGGGCATAAATATTTATTACCTTCTATTATTGTGCTGACCTTCCTTGTCCCATACTGAATGTGGGGAGAAGTAGGAAAAATGAAAGCTGAAGGAACCCACATTCCATTTGCTTTCTGAATTTGCCTTACCTACTTCTCTTCCTATGGTATGAAGAAGGTTATTATCCATCTCATGGAAGCATGTTATTGTTGCATATAAGATGGTAGTGGTTTTTTACTCATGGAATCTGCATAATCCTTGGAGGAACTAATTTGATTTTATAATCAATATAAAAATATATGTAAAAAAATGGTAAAGAGAAATCTTGAGTAGGCTTTGAGATTTCTGCTGCTTCACCTTCTAGGTTCATCCAATTCAGACATTGTTTCAGAGGGCAATTTGAATTGGCCAGGCTTCACGTTTTGTACTTTGTTGGTCTTTAAAGACATGATGGGTTAAAGATCTCAAACAGTTTACTGCTCCAGAGTGATGAATTACTCTCCTGTCTGGTCTTAATTGGTTATGAGCAGGAAAAGTATTGATGTTGATTTGCACATTTATGTAAATTGATATATGAAAAGGTTTTTCTCACGATTACCATTGCAGTAGCAGTGGAAGAAGAGTTGTACCTCCTTCTAAAGTAAAAGATTTCTTAAGATGTCACATAAGAGCAGACACACTGTGTCTATGTGTGTACATAATGCAGGATGACAGGGCTGAAGCTGTCCCCTGAAATAAACTAAGTATCAATAATCTTGGAGAAGAAAATCAGACTGGGGATATTAGAATCTAAATAAAACCCAGAATAAATCCCAGACAAGGCTGTGAGTATAAAGAATGGTTTTCTTCTGAGCCACATATTGTCTTTAGTGGTAGCAGAGATGGTACTGAAGAGATACTAGGGAACTTACTCAGGGAAGCATTTACAGCTTTTCATTTGGATAAAAGAGAGGAAGAGTGTTCTTTTGGATTTGATACTGGGGTAAACAAAGGAGATTATTTTCTCCACTTTTATGTCACCTCTGTATTTAAAAAAAAGTTTGGTAACTGTATGTGGTAAGTGATTTTAAGTTACTTTTACCTTAGCCTGGCTCCTTACAAGCAATTATAAAGTAGCTAGTTAACATTTAGATACTGCATCTCTTTTGGATTTCCTGCAAGTGAAAGCCAGATTACATCAGCACTCTGGCATTCCTTATAACTTCAAAATATTGTCTCAACATAGCTTAAGGGTAGAAATATAAACTTTCTGGTTCTTTGGATGATTTGGGAGCTGGTAACTGAAGTGCTGGGGTTAATCCCCCAGCCCCAAATGAGAGCTAGCATGTGGATGATGCCCACAACCAGGACCCTCCTGACTGGTTTTCACCAAAGATCTGGCCAGCCTTTGGTGGGAACCAGCTAGGAGATCACCACCAGGTCCCCTTGCTTTCCACATTAACTTGGGGGGCAGGGCAAGAAGCCACCTCTATAAGAATTATCTCTGCTTGCAATGCAGATGGGTGACCTGTTCATGCAGTGCATGTGCTGTTCTGGTTATTGAAAGGGCTCCCTGACTCTTCATATCAAGTGGACAGTGGGGCAAGTTGATGAGTCTCTCTGCTGGCAGTTACTATATTGATTGAGATTGGACTGACCACCTGGGTCCTTCCGTCTACCATGGCATGGTTATGGAGTTGGCTCGCTCCCTTCTGCATATGCTACGCTGTGAGTGAAGGTATTGACTTGTTCTCCCCTCCAGTGGTCTCACATGTTGGATTGTTGGTGTATAAACTAAGAGTGGAGGGAGGACTCTGGCTGCTGTTATGCCTGTTGGTGATAGTATCCTACTTAGCTGGGCAAGCGGTCAGCAGAAGACTAACACACTCATTGTTTGGGAAGAGATGCTCTTGACTGCCTCTATCCACTTTTTGAGTGACAGCAGACAATGAAGACCATTTCTGACACTTAAGTTTTCTTGTGGAGTTTGTGAAAAACAGCTTTAGGAGAACAGCTGGCAAAGTCTTGATTCCCACATACATGTGAACAATCTGCAGATGAAGCAGGAATAAATGATGGACCACATCAATGAGTAGAAGTTTAGATTTTGACAGTGCAAATTATACTTCCTTTGGCAGGGATTAAGTATTTAGGGTTCAGATAGCTTAACTTTCTTGCTTGGTTTTCTTCTGGTCCCATTACAGACAAAAGAAGTGCTCAGCACAAACAACAATTAATTTTACTAACCCAGAAAATAATCTAGATGGATCTTCCTTCAAGTTGTTACTGGAAACGTTTTGAGTCCAGGAGAACAGCAGGATTTCAAAAATGTGTGGAAAATCCATATATGCTAAAGTTACAATAATCAGGTTTGTTGTTCTGTCAGGAACAACAAACATGGTGGGGTGGAGTGGGAGAGAAACAAGGAAAAAAAAAACAAAACAAAAAAAACCACCAAACTGTCAAACCAAAAAGCTTTGTTCCAGCTGTTGTTAAATGTTCACATGTTAAACTAAATTAACATTTAGTTTATCAGTTAAATGTGAAATGTTTTATGGTCATTATAGTGAATAGATTTCTTTACAACTGGACCAACATATTTACTTTAGGTCATGCAGGTGGAAAATGCACGTTTTTCTTTGACTATTAATGATGACTATATTATTGACTATCAATGACTACTTAGCCATTGGAGTCAGATGTAAAACATGAACTAAAAAACTGCATGTCTCCCTTTCAGGATACTACAGCAGGA
>NW_008600781.1:8114-9577 GCF_000691845.1 Merops nubicus
AGATGTATTTTCCTTTCCATGCATTTGTCTCAGTTAATGATTTTTTGCTTTCAGCATTTTATAAGTGTGGTTGTTTGTGGAGCGTACCCCGAAGAGATGTTAAGGATGGTTTTTATTACTTTCCTGTTAATCCCCTTCCATAAGCCATTGACAATGTTTATTTTTCACACTTCCTATACAGACACAGGAGATAGAAAAAGATTTTTTTCTGTAGAAGAATTATTAGTTCAGTAATATTACTTAAGATATTACATAAAAGCAAAGTCTCATGTTGATCATCTAAGTGTACCATGCTCTTGGCATCTAGAAGGAGTCTTTCAGAAGTTAAAACATTACTAAAACTTAGTAAAAGAAATGCTTATTTATTCCTTGCTAAAGGAATAAATAAATATTCCTCTCTACATACATGCATCTTATCTAGACTTAGAGAAAGTTATAAATGGCTCAGTGAATGTATGGTGGCCATAATAAACAGGAACAGAGTCCTCAGGGGCAAAATGATGAATGAACCCCTCCAGGGATAAGGATAAGCAGAAAAAGAAAGAAGAGGAGAAGCAAGTGCAGGACAAGTTCCCATCTCCAGCAAACTTTCCACTTTATATTAAGAGTGATGTTCATAGCATGGGTTTCCCCTTTTAGCCAGCCTGGGTCAGCTGCCCTGGCTTTTGCTTATCCCAGCTTAAGCTTCTGGTTGACTCAGAACTACTGATGGTTTTCATACTGTGACTGGCCTATGAATCCGTCCCAACATATAAGCACGTATATGTATATGTAAACTATATTTAGGAAGGTTACGTAGTCACAAGTCAAGGATATTTTTTTTTTTTTTTGTAAAACCTTTCAGGCCACCTGCTGCTTATTCTAGTCTGTTCTAGACACAGAGTAAATCCACAATGCCTCTGTGCTGTGTAGAATCCCTTCAGAGTACCAGGTATTAGCTGCTACCAAGCAGCTCTTTCCTCTGTGTGGACCTGCAAACAGGAAAACAAGTCACATCTCCACTCTTAACACTGTTCTTTTCCTTTCCCTTCTGTCCCAAAGGGTACCAAATTCTCTGGAAAAAGGAGGGAAACTTACTTTGGTAGTAACTCTTCAGCCCATGGGGCAAACATAATGGCAGCTGAGTGGATGAAAACAGCAACATTTCTTAAAAAAAAAAAAAAAAAAAAAAAAATTAAAAAAAAATTTTGGGAGAAATGCATCTAAGTCAGCTACCAAAGTGCATTTCAAGCAGTCCTTGGGAAGGTGATTAATAATCATCCTTTAGGTTAAATAATCCATGAATACTCACTTGTTCTGGGGAATGTTTATTTGTCTGACTATAGACAACACAGCAGCTACAGTACTGTATCAGAGTATTGTTTCCTTTCTTTTCAGAACTTGACTAGTTATTCTTTATTGAGTTGGTCACTGTGTGTTTTTCCTGTCTCTTCCTATTCTTTCTCCTGAAAGAACAGAGTGTG
>NW_008600781.1:9660-10476 GCF_000691845.1 Merops nubicus
CCATCTCTGATCCCTACAATTTCCCTTTTTTTTTTTTTTTTTCTTCCTTTACTTGTACAGCCAATACCTGGGAAATTGCTCGATGAATCAATTCATTCACACACTGAACCAAACATGGACTATAGAACATTATACCTACGAAGATCAACAGACACATTATGCCTAGTTTGCAAAACTTCTGTGTCCAATTATCTAATCCTGTAAATCCTCTATCAAAACAGTCCCAAGAATTGTCCATTTGTAGTTTTTGTACTCTGTTTCTTAGTTTTTGAATGCTTCAGTGGACAGATGCTGAGTGATCAGATAGACTGATTGATGGTCGTGAAGAAGCAAATCGTGGTGTGTCCTTTAGATTTTAGGGTATTGTAAAACAAACGGACAAAAAATCCAGTCGTTTAAGTCCGTCACTATAATGTTCCAGTTTTGGGGGATTATCATTGGAGAACACAGTTCTGGCTGCAGAGAACCCATGTCCTCTAAGACCTTGCAGCTTGTGCACACAGAGGATTCAGGGCTGCTGGATTTTGTGTTGAGTCCAGAGAAGGGGTTCGTACTTTAAGTCATTTTAACATCAGTTTTAAATCACAGTCTTTTCATGTAGTTATAGTAAAGCAGGTAACCCCATAGGAGATATAAATGAAGACAGATTTCAGCAACTCTATGAGAGTTTACTGTTATCAAAAAGTTGTTGATATAGTATACCTCGGTGTCATGTTTGAAGGCAACTGGGTATGCAGTCAGATTTCGGGGAAACCCTGTCCCGATGCTGTGTCCAAATAGTAATTCAAAGTAACTGTCAGCAGAGGGGTTGCTATA
>NW_008600782.1:0-3010 GCF_000691845.1 Merops nubicus
TAAAAGTGGTTTAAACCACCACACTGGAACAGAGTGAGAAAAGCTTAATAAACAAGAAAACATCTGGAGCATAGATGGATCATATGAAGTAATAATATTTGATAATTTTTTACTTCATATTGTTACTCCTATTTTCAGTCTTTTTGTTGATAAAGAATTATTTTTCTGAGCTTTAAGAGCTTTCAAGGGTTTATTTTTTTCCCTGAAGCTGAGAAAGAAGAGTAAATATCTTTTTTTTTCCAAACAAAACCAAATATTGTGAAAGATGCAGAAGTGGGTCAAAATATTTTGAGCTAATTTCTTTTAATTTAAGCCTTCTACAAGTTTAAAAAATTCAAAAGTAAAAATAAGCACAATTTCAAAATAAGTTGTCAATTCGAAAGCAAGGAGGATCAAAAAGGAAAATAAATTTCCAGAAAAAAAAATAATTCAAACTTTGAGATTCAAGAAAACCAATCATTTACATACTAACAGTTCAATGTGTTTCCAGCTGACAATTTTCTGATGAGAAAATATGTCGTCAGACCAAGACTACTCTTGTCAGCAGCAAGGACTAGTTTTTGTGATGATTTAGAAACAAACTGCATACTTTCAGAAATGCCCTTTATGTCACTATATGTTTTGTACAGAATCCAGCCCAGCAACCTGATTAGTGCCTCTGGATGTTCTTTTAATAAGTTCCGAGAAGAAATTGTGTAGCACCACCAGTTCCAGGAGATTTATTTCTTATGACGTACCAATTTCTGTAACCAAACACATAGTCCATCTGTCTCTGAGTGACTAAAACAATAGTATACGTTCATAGATGAGTGACAAAGAAGTTTGATTTTATATGTAAACATAAAGGTCACAAAGCAAAAATCCTATGCTGTAGTTATTTAAGTGGTTTGCATTTAAAATCTTATTGTCTAATCTTTCTTCATCTTTCATTGAAAAGTTGTATAGTAAGTTTACATACTGATGTGATCTGGTAGTCATTTACAGGTTTTTGGAGTTTCATTTTGCAAAAATGAAGTTTGGCTACTTGACATATAAAGAGGAAAAAAGAGACAAAAATTATTTATTAAAGGTGTTAAAAATAAGAGCAAATGACAAGTAACACATTATTTCTTTCTTGTTTCCAATAAGATCACATTTTGGAGATGACTGGTATATAATTTCCTCCCAAATAAGAAACTTACACCACATGTCAGTTTGATGGGAGGAAAAAAAAAAACATTTCTATATTTTGATATTATAATATAATGTCTGGAATACTGCCCTGAAAACTCCATTCTCTCTTCACTGAAAATTTTAATCTACCAAATAATCTATCTTCTACATAAGAAAGGAAGAAAGAATCACAGATATTCTTTGTTTACATTTTGCTCTCACAGGTGGGTAAGTGAAGTCAAGGAGTTATTGTTTTTTATTAGTTATTGTGGCAAACAGGACTAGGGAAGTGATCATCTCCCTGTGCTTGGCACTGGAGAGGCTGCATACTGAATATTTGGTTCAGTTTTGGACCCTTCACTATGTGAAAAACCATGTAGGTGCTGAGCAAATCTAAAGAATGGCAGTCAAGCTAGTAAAGAGGCTAGAGCACAAGTCTAACGAGAAACAGCTGAAAGAACTGTGTTTGTTTAGCCTGGAAAAAAGGAGGCTCAGGAGAGACCTTCTCACTCTCCACAACTACCCGAAAGGAGATTGTGGCAAGGTGGCAATCTGCCTCTTCTCACAAGGAACAAGCAATAGAACAAGAGGAAAAGGCTACAGGTTGCATCAAGGAAAATTTAGATTGGATATTAGGAAAAACTTTTAGGAAAAAAGGGTTGCCAAGCATTGGAACAGGCTGTCCAGGGAATTGGTGGAGTCATCATCCCTGGAAGTATTTAAAAAATATGTAGATGTGGTGCTTTGGGACATGATTTTGTGAACTTTTGCAGTGCTGTGTAAACAGACTCAAGTAAGGTAACCTAATGATTCAATGATTATATGTTTGTTTGTTTGTTTTTTTTCTCCACAAATAGAAGGAATGAACTTTGAAGACCCCTGCAGCACTCACGTATTTAAGGGTCCTTTGCTGGGATCCCGATTTTATAATATTTATCTCTGCCAATGTCAGGGGCTTGGAATTAGATGATCTTTAAAGTTTCTTCCAATGCAAACCATTCCATGATTCTATGACTGTATAGTGCAGTCTTTTCAAACAGACACCACATTTGCCATGAACAGGAATCCTCATGGAGTTTACCTTGGTAGCAGTTCCTGCAAAAACACCCCACTTGTCTTTTCTTGCCTTCATCACTGCAGCTCTTTATCAAAGAACATATCAGGAAATAAAAATAAAGAATACATTATTTCTTCTACTTTTCTTTATTATTAAATACTAAGAAAACAGATTTATTTTGTTTCATTTACAGTGATACTTTCTTTTCTCTTTGAATAATACCTTTTCTGTATTTCTAATATCTTCTGAAACAAAAATCAAGAGAGTCTTCATAAGCTATATACGGTGGTCATTCATATCCACCTGATTAAAACAGAGAAGTACCTATAGCAGGAATTTTAAAGAGCGAGTAGGAAAACCTGCTCTAATTACTGTTCAAACAGGAATTCTTCACTCTAGAAACTGCCCTTCAGACTGTCTGTAGATTCTTACACTGTTTCTTCTTTCCTTCCTTTTTGAAAAGGCTTCATGATTTAAAGTTACCATGTTGTAAGCAAATCCTTTGTAGATAAAGCTTAAAACATTTGAGCATAGCAAACAATTTAGGTCAATACCAAAGTAACCAGCTGGCCATAAACTAGACACAGTATACCCTTGCTACACTACATTTTTGAAACAAACTTGCCAAAAATATCACATCTCATATAAAAATCCTAGACAATGCCTTATATCCTGTTGTCTCTTCTGCTACTTTATCTTCCTTTTTCCCCTTCTGCAATTGTATATAAAGCCCCAACCTTTTCTTTGTCTCTTCCTCATCTCTTTTCTCCTTCTAGTTCCCCTCCCCCCCCTTTTACCCTC
>NW_008600782.1:3024-42963 GCF_000691845.1 Merops nubicus
TTCCCTTCCCCTTTTTCTCACCACACCTTTCCCCCTACAGGTTTTTTTTTTTATTTTTATTTTTTTTTAATTTTTTCTGGTGGGCAAATATACACAGGTTCCACATGAATAATTAGCTCTTTCAGGAAGCCTTCAATGGGCTTTGTGTAGTGTAGGTCATGGCAAACCCCTGTTCAGATGGCTGATCTACTATAACTCTTCGGGTGAGCTTGTACAAATCACTGAATTGAGATATAGTCACGGGAATTCCTTCAAAGCCTTGCTGGTAATTCTGCAGTGATTTATTCCCCAATTCATGCTCAAGAATACATAAATGGCAAAAGAAAGTCCAAGTCATGAACTGTGTATTGGAGTTAGATGTGAAGTAACCAGTGGATTACCCAGAAGGGACAAAGACTGGTGGGGAGTATGTGTACTTGGTGTTTATCTGGAGAACTGTAGAATATAATGGTAGTAGCAGTAGGCCAAGTCAACACTGTTTATTCAGCTTCCCATGCAAGCTTTGCTGGCAGTAACCTGCTCTGGTCACATCATTCTTACTGATCAAACTCCTAGTTTAAAGCCAAGACAGGTATGTTGACAAAAGCACCAACGCATTTAGATAACCTCATTCTGTCATAGTCCTTTAAACGGAATGACTGGACTTTTTTCACAGATGGTCATAGGGAACACATGAACATGTTATGTCCTGACTTTCTCCACTCTTCTATTTTGTATTGATAGTATTTGACAGTTTCTATGGAAAAAAAAATGAGGAAAGTATAGCCACTAAAAGTAGAAACATTGTTAAGACACATTTTCTAATTTTTTTTGCAAGCTATCCAAAACTTAGAGCTAGAAGTGACTCTTAGTAAAAAAAAAAAAAAAAAAAAAACCCAAAACAAAACAAAAACCTATTGATACTACATATGATTTATGTTGAACTAAATCACTTCTCTTCTACTTCCCCCCTCCTTTTTAAATGGGAAAATACCCTAGGGCTCACATGTACAGCAATATCTTCCCCATTTTAACAGTCACAACTATATTCATTGTATTTATCTCTGTTCTCACCATCTCTGCTAGTGGGAACACTGCATTGTCTGCTGGATAGAGATAAAAGATAAGAAAATAACAGAAACTCTCAGTCAGGAATTAAAAACAGTTATTTAGGACTCAATATGTCAAGGGGATTGTTTGTGGCTCCACAGGAACTCAAGTTTGACAAGTCTGAATTTTGCATTACAAAACATTTGCTAAGGGATGAATATTTTTCAGTTCTGTACTAGAGGAGGGAGAAATGCAACAGACCTCACAAACTCTGATATAATTCATTCTCACACTCATATACGTTGTGCAGCCTTGCATGATTCTGAACCCGGTGCTTCATCTGCAGGAACGTAGGCTTTTCCAGCAGTTGTGTTTTGTGAATCAGTCTAGGAATTGGGCTGACAGAGTTTTTTATAGAACTGGAACAAGGACGAGAGTGGGGGCGTCCCAACATACAGATGATGGGCAAAGTCAGGAAATATGTAGGAGATAGGTCTATCATCACAGAGGAGGAGGCAATCCACATTCTCTGCTTCCCATTGACTGTCTCTGCTAGACCTTCAGTTGCCTTCCCCTCATGATTTTTTATATCTTAGTCCTAACTGTCCCTGCCTTCTAGGTGGCATCTATCATGGTTTCAGTGGAGTGTTAAGTAACATAGTCATGTATGCTTACCATGTACTCCAGTAGGCTCATTACCATACTTAGAGGTGTACAATTTGCTATTAATTTTGCCATTAATTATGCAAAGGTCTTTGCATAGACACTATACCCTTCAAGATCTGTGTCAAAGCTACTTGCTTCTATTGGTATAGCCAGAACAGGACCATCTTATCTTCACAAGACTCCTTCCTTCAGTCATTTGACATGCCAGCTCAGCAGACTTCCACCCCCAGAAACAGCATAAGAATCTTGTTGTTGCAAACATCTTAACCTTTCTCCCAAATAACACTAAACTAGCCTGGATTCCTGTCTCATGGCAAGCTGTGCCATTATCCAATGACAGTCTCAATATCGTTAGTGTAACTGCATCTTGCCCTGCCTTGATCGTGTGTGACAAGACACATGAATCAAACCGTGGTATCTCTTTCAGATGGTTTACAGCTGTAATTCTGTTCTATGTGTTTATTTTAATTTACATGCTGTCAACTGGGAAGAATACTTTATAGAAATATTATTGTAGTTCTTGTCAGTTGTAGCAAATTATCTAATCTGTACTGCCTTCCAGTATCTATGAAACTGATTTTCCCTATACCTCTTATTTTCCTTTTTTTTTTTTAAAAAAAGTCTTTAACTAAATTATGCATTTTCATATTCTTAGTAATGAAATAAAAATTGCATAACTCAAAAGGTGAAGTGAGGACCTAGCTTGCTCAGCTGTTGTAAAACTAAGACTACACTACTTTGTAAATCAATTACCTGATACAGAAGACTTTAAAAATTTTAGCACTGTGTTGAAACAGGTTTATATGTCAGTCAATACAACCCTATAAAATGCATGCTAAGATATAGTCAGATCAAAAATGAAATACAAAATTGTCATAAACATTTTTTTCATCAGGTTGCACAGTCTTTAAAATTAAGTTTAGTTACACATTCATTACTTTGATGACATATGTGCCACCAAGCTTATTCTGCTTCCCCAAAGCAAATTAGAAGGTTACATATTCACAAAATAGTTTTAGGCTTTAAAATGTATTAATTTTTTTTCCACAGTTCTTCTGCTGACCCCTTGCCCAAAATAGAATATTACTATTAACAGGCAGACCAGCAGCCAAACTCCTCCCTCCACTACCACATGACACACCAGAGATCCAAAGTGCCAGACAGCCAGAGGGAGGAACAAGTCAATGCACTCACCCACCACAGTGGGCATGAAGAAGGGAGTGAGCCAGCCAAGGAGCCAAGCCATGGGCAATGGTAGCAGCCAGGCCAGGAGCCCAGTCATAACATAGCTTCATGTTCTAGCCCTGCCATCCTGGGAACTCCACTTGCTGTAAAGCATCAAGTAGCTCTTCCAATAGCCAAAATCCCCACACAACACATACATACACTACATAAACAAACCTCCCAGCACCACTACAAGCAGAGTCAGCTCTTATACAGCGGGCGTCTTGCCCCACCTCCAAGTCAATGTGGAAGGTGGGGGCACCTGGTGGTGATCTCCTAATCGGTTCCCACCCAAGGCTGGCCAGACCCTGGATGAAAACCAGTCAGAAGGGTCTTTCTTGCTTGGTTATGAACACCATCCATATGCCAACCCTCATTCAGGGATGAGGGTTTAACCCAAGCACCACGCACAGCGGAACAAAGAGAAAATAGTCCTAATGTTCCTAGAAAAGTGGATTTTTGTGAAAATTTTTACTGAAATTGTGAGCTGTTTGTTTTTTAAACTGTAAGTGGCCTGACATTTGTATTCAGGCCTGGGGACGCTCTTAAAAAAAGGTCCAGAATTGTAGAGTCCAGATATTTAAATATCTGTCCTGGCTTGTCTAGGACAGACCTTCTCATTCCAGATCAGTCTGAATGGGGCAAATAATTGTCTTGGACACAGTTCTTTGTCCCCTTGGCATTCCACCTAAAAGGATATTTATTTTTTTATGCACTCCCTCAAAACTTTCCCAAAGAAAACATTTTGATAACTATTGCATTTTTTTTTTGTTTAACTTAATAAAATCAATAAAAAAAGGAAACTTAAGTAGCTGCATCTACATGGAAGTGCATATTGTCAGGTTTTTGAGGCTATGTTGTCAAAATAAACCCTTTTTGAAGTGGACAGATCCCTCTGTGACAGGGCCAATCATGGCCCATCAGCAAGATTAAAAGTAGGAGTATGTTTGGGTTTTTTTAAGGTGAACTTGTGGCTTCAGCTGCCAATAAGCTTCAGACTAAAAGTTACAATACCAGCAACAAACATCTTGGCAAAATAATCACATAAATTTTAATAAATACAATTATGTGAGAATTAAGAACATTCTGCAACTACTGCAAAAATTTGAAGCAATTAAATTTTCTTGTGGGCTTTGTTTCCTGTAACTTATTTCCTCAGCCATGGTTTCCACTGCTCATTCCAACTATATATATATGAAATACACATGGATTGTTGCAGTCAAAGAAACAATTAAATATTAAAATAAAGAAAAATGAAAATCATCATCAGTTCTGAGCACAGGATTCTTCACCATAGTGTAGGGGAAAAAATATTTCTGGTGTTTGAAGTGTATGAGATAGTATTTGTACTTCTTGTTGCTGGTAATATAAAGGTAGCTAAAGAACATTTTTTAGATAAGGGAGACAAACAATATCTGTAAACATGTCTCTACTGGTTGTTTATCTGTTTTGTTCCTTATTAGTCCAACTCCCAAAACTAGTGCAGAAGAATCACTATAACCTGACAAAGAAGAAGAAAGTTGGAAACTGATGAGGGTGGCAGTGAAGTCCACCAGTACAAGCACAGTTATCCCTATGCTGAAAGACTTTTTCCTCAGTAGCAAAAACCTGAGAGAGACTACACTGGAAAACTGTTGGTTTCCATCAGTTGCATAACAAAAGCATTCAACTGCAGGACTGAAAAAATGTTATTTTTTTCTAAGACTACCAAAACCATGCAGGAATAAGGAGGCAGGAGAAGCAATATCACAATGTAGTAAGGAAAGGAAAAAACAAAACAAAACAAAACAAACAAACAAACAAAACTCTAAAAATTAAAAATCCTTATTCTTTGGGGAAACAAAGAAAATATCAACATGTTTAAATTACAGTTGAGATCTTATACTAATCTGGAGATATGAAATATCACATAGGCTTATTCATTATAATTACTCTTTAAAGAAATGTTCTTACATGATGTTTTTCAAATGCATGATTTCCCAGTTACGTGTGCTTTAGTTTTCGTACGAGTTTATCATTTCACTAATACAGTCTGGAATTCAGAAAATCTGAGTTAATATCCTGGTTTGCCATTGGCTTGCTGCACAATCCTATGAACTTTCTTTCCACTCTCTGTGCCTCAGTTGTTAATATCACATATTTCTGTAGTAAAGTTTTTCTTAAGGCCAATAGAGGAAAAGTATAAAGTATAGATGATGTTGTATTAAATCCTACTCTTCTGCTATATCCAAAACAAATTGTACAAGTTCTGTCTGTCTAGTGCTTAGAAATAACAACTCTATTTATGATGACCGTATTTACCTCAGTCATAGAATTTACATCTTTGAAAAGTTCTACCGGACTTCACAAGAGTTTCTGTTACTGATCCATATTCATCAGTATTTGCTGAATTCAATCACTGAAGTAAAAAAAGCAATGCCAATTTACACCAGTTTCTGTTCTTAATATTTTAGCGAGCAGATTTCACTTGCCCCACAGCAGTTTTGATGACTAATACATCATTCCTGGGCTGAACAAATTATTTTTATGGTATATCTTTCTGGTTCATTTTTTTTACATTCTACACTTACTAAAACTCGTACTTCAAGTTGTAAATGCGAATAGTTAAGCATATGTACATATACTTCCACGTGTGCAGAATACTTTTTGATATTAGAGAACTCAGTCATGCATTAAATATTTTTAAAGTACTACTTTGGTGGTTAAGAAATAGATTTTGCATTTGTCTTCTGCAGTCTCATTCTTCTGAAGACTCAAATAAAACATTTCTATTAACATCTCTTGTGGACCATCAGGATAAAATTTCTAAATATTACATTACAGATTCAAGTTTATTTTTTGATGGATTTTACATGCTTTTCTCCCGTATTATATGTTAAACGTTTGTGTAACATTATTTATTTGCTAAATAAACTGCATGTAACACAACATGGATGTTGACTTGGTGTTCATATTCTTTTCACCATGATAAAAGTACTGTAACACAAAAGACAGAAAAAGCAACAGAATTTCCATTGTAGGCTTTTGTTTCTGTTTTAACTCTCTCATTGCTCCACAGCATTTGAAGCATCTGAGTACATGTATCTTGCATGCAGAAGGAACTGATTCAGACTAAATTAACTCTGAGCTGGCATAACATCATCTTAGCTTCTTTCTCACAGTATAAGAGAATCCCAAAGCAGAACATTGCTTAGATAAGATACCTGACTTACTGTGTTAAGGCAGTGATAAAAGATGGACTTTCTTGAGGTGATCATTTATCTGGCAGAGAAGTAGGAACAGTAGTGACAGCAGAGATGAAAAAGGGCGTGCTGGATTCAATAGCCCACAGGGGCCACATTTCTCTAATACAGAACAGGCAGTTATGGACTGCAGCATAGGTTTTTGTGTGTTTCATGTTATTTGCAGTTTCTTCTGCTACTTAGGACTCATTTTAGCCATCGGTCCCTGCTGTGTGATACTGGGAAACAATATGTTTTGCATAGGTCTGAATGATATTTAAATTATGTGATTTTTTTTCCTCAGGAAAAGAAGTGATGCAAGTATCCTGGAGAAAATGTCCAGTCACCATGTTCACATTGACATGGATCATATTTGCTCTTAAGAACATACAGATATAGTAGGATTTGAAATATATGAATCATGTTTTGGATGAAACTGAGAATCAGTATTAAAAAACAACCAACCAACCAACCAACCTAAATTATTCATCTTCTAAGAATTATTACCTGAAATTTCTATTTTTTTAATTCAAAGTTCTACTGAGTTTGTTCCACAGTTGGCAGCTGAAGTCACTGGTATTGGAATCTCAGGATTTTCTGATATCTGTTTTGACACATTTGAGTTGCTTTATAAGAGGATCTGAACATATCTGAGCTAGATCATAAATTCTTTAATATTAAATGGTCATGTCTATTTTCATTCTTCTTCTGTTGGCCGTTTTCCTACAGGATGAAGCTGAAGTGATAAATCCAGCTGGAGAACACCTCGAGGTTTATGCCTCGTGTGATAAATTTAGTCCATCTTCATGTGAACAAAAATCAATATGAGTTCTCTTCAAAGTGTTCTTGATTAAAAAAAAAAAAAAAGGTTTGTTAGCCAAATTTCTGATAAAATGTGCATCATTAACTTGCTAAAATGAACAAGAATGGAAATAAACTGGTGTGCTTTGTTTCTTATAGAGTTTAAAAAGGTTACATATTCTTGGTAGTCAGTGACATGCTTCATGGACAATATGCTGTAGTGAGTATTATTAAGTCTCATGAAAAAAATATAAAGTACTTTATTGAAATTAATGTGACTTTGCATTATCTATTACCATGAAAAGGGTTGCTGCAGTGAGCTGGAGCAAATGTAGGCTACTTCTGAATTAAAAAAAAAAATACCCCAGAAAGTCTCCTTAAAGCTTTATTTATTTTTTGGAAACAAAACAGTTCTTTTGTGCACACGTACAGCATTGAAGTGAGAAGAGACATAAAGTACATTCAACAAAGAAATTACTAAGAAAAACATGGAAAATAAGTTAATGAATAAATCTGTTTTCGCAACAATAATCATCGACTTCTCAAACAATCATGTTCCTTTTAATAACTAAATATTATCAGTGTCCTACAAAAAGGTGAATGACCACAATCTTCCAGCACAAGGGTAGGCTTCATTCCACCTGCCCTCACCCCTCGACAATGTCTGCAGCTGCGGTGTTCTTCCTAGAGTCCTGTTAAAATCAGTGGAGAGAAATGTAGATACCTTTTGAGTACATTTATCTGATGTATTTCAGATATCTGTATCTTAGGATGACTAACCTATCGTGACACAGGCAGATATGTATGTTACAGTGAGTAAAAAAGATGCAATTTTGTTTCTGAAATTCCATGGGGTAAAAGCATTCGTAAGGTAAGAATAGGTATAAAGAACTATATTTAACACTAAACATCAACTGCAACTGCAAGACTATACATTACAACACTTCAGAAATTATTCAGAGAAATTGGCATTTACATGAAATTTTCAAACTTGACTATGATAACATAGGTGTAAAGAATGAAACAGGTGATGGAGAGAAGCAGAGAAACCATGAGACACTTTCAGCCAGGTAGGTTGACACTAGACCTAGTGTACCAGCTGTTGTAATGCTGTGGAATTTCAAAAAATTCACAGCTGTCCACACACTGCCCATATCTTAGCTCATCCCAGAATTAACTTTTTAACTAACAAGGAGTGGGACACCAATAACATTCACTCCAAAATTCTTGTGCAATGACAAGGAGTTCTCAAGGAAACGAAGCAACATTATGGACTAAATATTCTGTCCTCTTACTTATCCAGAGTGTCTTTCTCCTGTTGATTCCTGCTAATTTTGAGAGAGGGGGTAAGGAAAAGAGAGGAAGACTGCTTTGCCTCCCTTTCCATAACCTTCAAGAATTGATGCCATTACGCAAGCTGCTTATCTTCTGAGATACCCTCTGAAGGTGTAAGTGCTCTCTCTCTCTTTTTTCTAAGAAAACAACACAGAAGGGTCCTTTCTTAATGTATGGAGAATAACGCTTGTAGATCAAAGCTCACAATCTCCTTTTTTAAATCAAAATGGTCTGTACTAAGCAGAGTCAATAGATTGAATTGTTCCTGTAAAATACCTTTTGTTGCCAGTTTCATGAGTTGCCCACATCTGCCTAACTCCATAATATAAAGTCCATTATTCAGGAGCAGAGCAGAAATCATGTTGAGAGCCATAGTTATTTCTTTGCTGTTTGCCACTTTGGCTGTTGAGATGATTCATACTCCAAGATTCCCTTAACATTTTCAACATACAATATTTCCATATATCTTGGTTTCCTTCTCAGGTACTGTCTATTTCCCTTTGGATGGAGTTTCATGACTAATACTCAGAAAGCCTGCATCTTCACATAACTTGTAGCATGGAAAAAGACTTCCCTGTGATTTGTATCAGACAAAAGAAAAGGTAAAGAAGTCCAGATTTATGAAGATGTAGAGTGACATCTCCCTGTTTGAAATTCAGTCAAAAGGAGACTAGGACGAAAATACTTCTGTGATGATTATGAGACTTAGTCATATTGAATCACCTTAATTTTCCAAATCAAAGATTTTGGAACCAACCACTTGATGATCCCAGAATGCGGATCCCAGAGAGGGAATAGGAAACATTCCGTAAAAAAAAAAAAAAAAAAAAATAAATTATCTTTTCCTGAGGTTATTTGTTGTGTGGAGAGGCTGTTTTCTTGTATAGTTGTTTTTTAATTTTTTTTTTTAATTTGTTTGTTTGTTTTGTATGTGTTTGTTATCGTTATTCATTTTTTTTTACTTATTGCTTCATACTGTTAAGGTGTTTATCTATATTTCCAAGGAACCTTCAAATGTATCTTGCTTTTGGTGTAATTTGTACTGAAAAGTAATTAACCATAATTTTTTGTTTTATCAACTCTAAAATGAGGGGTTGATATCCCAAAGTCACAAATATATTTGAGAGTACTGAGATCTCTCAAATGGGTGCCTGTCACTTTCTCTACAAACTTATTCATGGAAAACTGTCTTTAATCAAATCTAAATAAAGAGAATAATATAAACAATGTATACCAGTCCAGATCTCTTTGACAGGCCAAGAACATAACTGGATTTATCACTTGGAATGTAATGAGAGATTTAAAATTCTAAATAATGTGTGAAGTGAATTATTTTGGTAAATATATAATTAAAAAAAATTGCTTGGTTTAGGACACAAATATCTTTGTTAGTTCAGAACGAATATCTATAGAAAGTCTGAAGAGGTATTTGAACTTTGTTAGCTGTTTACTGAGAATAAGTAGTTTGAAACTGATGATTAAACTTTTCCTTGGCACGATACAACTTAAATGACGATCTATAATTTACTCAAAACATAACTACATTTTTAATAGGTAAAAGGCACATTAATCATTCAAGTGCTAGAGCATCCTTAGAAGAGTCACATTGCTATGCATCAATATAAGTACTATTTATAGGCACACTGATTGTTTTAATTTCAGAGTGAACATAAATTCTACCAACTTAACCAAGTATTTAATAATTTAGACAATCACACACCAATGAAAAAGAATGTTTTTATTTCCCTGACAAACAGGCTGACCTTTAAAATGAGAAGCAATCTCTCTTTATAGCTGTTGGATGAGGCAATACTAGCGTTTAATTCTGTCCCAAGCATTTTCATTTAATTCTTTCTCCTGTGCTCTTGAAGAACCTTTTTGTGTTCCTGTTAGCCTACATTTGACACGGACAACACATTCTATTTCAACTCATGTGTTTCTTAAAAGGATGTGGATAACAATCCTATGCTGATTATAATATGTTTAAAGTAACATAACAGCTTATAACTGTTACCACAGATCTGAACGAAGCAGCAAAGGGGACAGCTTCATTAAAGAGGGCTATGTGTGTTCTGCTGTCCCATTAAGGGATACCAAAATGTGTGCACTTTGATCCACACTTTTGGGATAGCTGCAGAGATGTTATTTTGGTTTGTTGTCTGCATAGTGCAAATAACTCATAGCTCATGTTTTCCATGGGGTAATTTAGGGGTGAGATATCAAGAACAGAAGAATAGCAATCATTAACTGAAAAACAAAATGTGAAATTTGCTTCCTGAATGAGACGGGTTGTGATTTCTATTTTACAAAACACATGTATATGTGTCACGCATACATACAATCACATTTACTGTACAGAATAAGTTCACATCAGTCCTGGCTGGTGGTCCAGCTATGAGCAATACCATGGACTCAAGGGAACAAGACACTCACTCCCTATAGTTTGTCAAGGTGCCTGAAACCCAGCTGGTGGTCTGTCTGACTTTATACAAAGTAGTTCCACACTGGGCTTAGCTTTTGGCATGGCTTTGAATATTTTCCCCAAGGGGGAGGGGAGCAAAAGAGGCTGCTATTTTTCACTCTTTTTTTTTTTTAATTTGGATGGTACAAAACTTGCCACTGGCCTTGCTGCTCATACTACCCTCAGGCCAATTAGTTGTTACCTGCATAACAACTAGTCGTTAGCTGATGGCTTCCTACTGTAAATATCTTATAAACACAAAAAGTTAAGTGTAACTCTGTTTCTTTCTGGTGAAAACATCAATGCTATAGCAGAGCAGACATACTCCAGAGCTCTTGACCAAGCGTTGCCATAATTATTTTCTGTTTATTCTTCTAGAAAATATCTGAACATATGAATGCACTAGGGCTCAGCAGATAGAGCCAAAATCTCACCAGTCTAAGCATTGATTTTAGGTCGTGTTCATTTAATGATAGATGTTTAAATTACGAACTATTCAAAACATGAGACAGGCAAACAGGAACTGATTAAAAGATGTTCATATGTTCTTTCAGGTTGTCTATTGTAATAATAATTCAAAATTCAATTGCATTTCAAAGCTGAAAATGAACATGCGATGTCATCACGCTCTCTACTACACTCAGTAACTGGACATGTCTTCGAAGAAGTGTCCTGTGTTTGAAATATCTATAGTGAAAGGCAGTGAAATTTCTCTCAGCTATGACATTAATGCAATCAATATTCTCACCCTAAATTCTACCTCTATATTTAAACACAGAAGACAGCTCATTTTCCTGTAAGAGTGAAGAAAAAGTTAGTGAAGAGACCATAAAGTAAAGCCTTATTTCTTCTATTTTTCACAATATTTACTGGCTTTTTGATGCTCTGGTTATCATAATTCTAGCTGGAGATGTTTGAGATTCACAGGTCTTTGAGGATAAGATTTCAAGCTCTGTTCATTCTAAATCAAATTTGAGATTAGCTAAGTGTGAGACTTCTATGTGCACTGAAGTTGTTGTGCCAGTCTAGAATTCAGTTTTCTTCTGTGGTAAATGCATTTAAATGTACTATTTCAACCATTATTTAAGTATCTTATTTTAGTTATGATTAAGATCATAATTTTAATTCTAAGTTTGTTTGTTTTTTCCCCAGAGATAGTTTTGTTCTCATTTATTTTCATTTTTTGTGTATAAAAATTAACCCAAATACAAACTTTGCAGTAAATGTAGAATTTCTGTTTTAGTAACCTGAAACACAACACAATAATTGCTTAAAAAAGGGGGAAAAAAAGAAGATATGGAGAAGATACATACTTCTTTCAGAAGTCAGATTCTTACTATATATTTTAGAAATAACTTTACTACGACAGTAGCCTGTTTGTCCATTTGCAAGTCATCTGTTTGTTTTATTTTTTTTCCTGAAACTAGAAAGGAATTAGGTGTTACCTGTTAACATTTTTGACATTAGCAGGAAAGAAGTTGTGGAAAGAAGCAGCACTATTGGAATAGGACCAAAACCGGATATGTTATGTTGTATACTCTGCCATTCAGAGCTAAAGAGGAAACCTTTCTGAGCCCCAGTCAGTGCTGTGGACTGAGCTGAGCTTTGTGCTGCTGTTATTGAATCACACTCCAGAGAAAAGACCTAAGTAAGATTCAGATAAAGCACTGGGAATTTTTTAAGAGCTTCTCTGAAAACTCCCAACATACAATTAATATATGGAAAGTATTTGTTCTCTACCAGGTGATAATTACATCTTTAGTCATTGTTTGTGTCAAGACTCATTAGCATGAAAATTGAAATTCATTTATGATACAAGAAAGCTGTGGTTTTAAATTGTTTTTACTAGTTGAATAAAACTCGTTTTGTGGTATTCCCGGTGTTTGAAACTTCCACTTATTTCAGAAAATGCTTCAGAGCATCACTGTTACACAAGCTGTGTGATTGATAAGTAGATTGCAAAAGTACAACTAAGGTATCTCAGCTAAATGTGAATTGAAACATTAACATTTAAAAAGAAAGTAAGTATTGACAGTAAAAGTAGGTAAGAATTTTACATTTAAATGAAAATCAGTTTTCTATAAAATGAAGATAATTTATAAAAATTGAATTTTCATTTCTCCTTTTTTTCCCCCCTTTTAAACAGTTCAAACCCAGCAGAAATACTGGGAATAAAATATCTAATCCTGTATCCTAGGAAAAACAGAGAAAGTCTTAATTTATTTTTAAGTCAAACTTTTTTTTTTTTAAAAAAAAAACACTTTTTTTTTTCTGATATGAATAAGATAAGCTACATGATACTTGCTCTAAGAACAGATTGAGATGTACTCAGATTAATTTTGAAATGCCTAGTGTTAGACATTCCAATAAAACAAAAAGAAAAAAAAAATCCTTTAAAGATAAGTGAAACCATTTTCTGGACATACCCCATCGCCTTGATTCCTTGCTAGAATCATGTCTGGTAGTGCCAAAATTTGTTTCCTCACTAACTACTGTTTTCATTTGGCAGTGGCAACAGCAAAATTGTTTTTCTTTCCCTGGAGAGCATTCTCAGATTGATCTATCCGGCCAACACCTCCACATCAGTTATGCACTCTTCTTAGCTACCACACCCTTATTAGTGGAATTACAAAGCTCTTCTTTTGGTAGATGTATGGAAAGAGAAAGGACAGGATAGCAAACAGAATAATTCTAGTACTGCTACCAAGAGCAGAAAATTTTTTGCAGCCTTTTCTATTGATATTTTGATTCTTAAAAGAATGAGTGATTCCATATAAAATGGGACACATTTCTATCAAAATATTTCAAAGGGAAATGGGCAAGAACGAAAGAACTGTTCTATGATAAAGAAAAATACCTCTTCTGACCTGAAAGACTCTTCCCAGTACAGTGGAAATCTTCAAAATTTTGTGTTGGAAATGCTAATTTTTCCATAGGAGGGCTATCTCTTTTCACTTAATTTCTAACTTGTCACTTTCCTATCCATTACATTAAAGCTTTGCCCTAAGATAAGCTTAAAGAGAAAGAATTATTACCAGCTTTTGCCTTTTTAAAGAAAGAAACCTACAAAAATAATTCAATAGTTCAGATCCACAGTTCTAGTTTACAAACTGAGGAATTCACTGACCTGCACATAGTTGTTTTTCCAGTGATTGCATGATACATTCTGATATGCTTATTCAGAGTCAAGGGAAAGTTTCATCACCATAATCTTATCCTATTTCAACAGAAGTTTAAAAAGGGATGAGTGAGGAAATAATTTCATCTTCTATTTTAACTTTGTGACTGTTAGGAGAAGACAATATTATTCTTTATACCCAGCAAGATGGGTTGACTGATTCTTAATTAAGAATGTGGCCTCTTGGATACTACAACCAAAAATTGTTTTCAACCTGGTATTTCAGATGATGCCATCAAATATAGTTATGAGTACATATATATAATACAAAAAAAATATTAAAGTGATGCAGAAAATAAACTGAATATTAATGTCTTTGAATATATATGATGGCACCATAAGACGAATGAGTAGAAATGGAAAAGAAACAAATGCAGTTGAGAAATATAGTGTATCCTGGTAACAAAGAATAAAATTAACCTTTGGGAAATGTACCGAGAGACAGAGGACTTTTCATTATGTGAAATTTAAAATCTGGAATTGGTTGAAGATTAGTTGTGTTCTTAAGTACTGTACTATAGCTGTATCAGAAATTAGGGTCATGGTGCAAGAATTAATGAATGTAATTATCTTGTCTGTTTCATGCAGTAGATCAGAATGCAGAGTGTACTTCTGTCTGATTCTGACTAAACATTTAGGTAACCAAGGATGATTTTCTGAGTATCTCCAATTCCACTTTTCTGAACTCTCTTTGCAAGTTTTTCCACTTGATTTGGAGTCATTCAGGTTCTATAGAAATATGTTGGTACCCTGTAGCATCAAACATACCATGGTTTGAATTTGGCAGGTTTTAATAATATTCTTTTAATCAAGTAGATTTACACTTTGATGTAAACTCAGCCTAAGACATCTAGCACTCTTTCAATGCATAATATATTTGTTAAGGAGTTGTATTTTGTTCAGAGAGGATCCTTGGTCTCAACCTGAGTTGTTTTTTTTTTTTTTTTTTCTGTTAGTGTTTTTTAAACTTAAGAACTTTTCAAGGGCTTGACTACTATGCTGATAGCACTGCCATTCTTAAGACTGTAATATGAACATCTAGAAGACCATCATCTTCTGCTCAGTATTTTGAAAACAAAACCCTGGAGTAGCTAGCTGTTTACCATTGTTTAAGATCATTTTCCCAAATATGACCCTTTCATAGAATCATAGAATGTCTTAGGTTGAAATGGACCTTAGAGATCATCTAATCCAACCTCCCTGCCACCTCTCAACTAGACTAGGTTGCTCAAGGCCTCCTCCAACCTGGCCTTAAATACCTCCAGGGAGGGAGCATCCACAGCCTCTCTGGGCAATCTACTCCAGAGTCTCGCCACTCTCGTACTGAAGAACTTCTTCCTAAGATTTGGTCTAAAACTACTCTCCTTCAGTTTAAAACCATTTCCCCTTGTCCTGTTGCCGAACACTCTTGTGAAAAGTCCCTCTCCAGCCTTCCTGATAGTTTTCTCTAAAATAAAAAGAAATTCCAGATGTGAACTTTAGTTTTACTTTTAAAAATGTTGATCAAAACAAGAACTACTAAGATCCATTTGTCATTACCAAATGAATGCTCTGGTTAATAGCTGGTTATATAAAACCAAACATCATTAAGTAGGAAGGCAAGAATTTCAAACAGAACTGTTAGAGAATACCAATTGCAAGAATGATATATTGCAGGGATCAATAACAGCAAGGTAGAAGAAGAATGATAATGGAAAATATCAATACAGAATTATTAGATCCTCTTTAAAGTCCGTGAGAGACAATTGTACTTGATGTCAAACAAGTACTTTTGGCAATCTTTCCTTTTTATGGGTAGGGAGGGAGGGATAAGGGATGAAAACTAGCATGCCTTTATCTGTATTGAAAAGAATATACCTTGCTTTTGCTTATGTAATAATTTACTTGTTTAATAAGTATTCCAAACCTGTTTCCTTAGTGCACATAAAAAGGCATTACATTTCAGGTGCCAAATTATGCTCACCAGCAAACAGATGAAGAATTTGATATAAGATTACATGGTTGAAATTGGCTGAAAATTACAAACTAATATTTTAGTTGCTATTTATTTGTATCTAGAATAGAAAACTATAATTAGTACTGGATTCTTAACGCTAGTTTAGTGACTTCTGCACTGATGCTGCTGATATGCTGGTCCAGATGGCCGCAGGTCAGTAATTGCAGTGTTATCAGGTAAAACAGCCATTTCTCAATGTAGTTGGAGCTATAAGTTGGATTTTTTCCTAGGCTTAGACTCAAGAATCATGATCTGTTGACAAAGATAAAAAAGAGAAGCTACCATACGGCAACTAACAATAAATGCTTCCTAAATATTTCTGAAGAATAGAATAAAATACATCTAAAGTGTTATGATGACATACAATGGCACTTGTGCAAATTGCAAAAAGGAAGTAATATTGCTAATGTGTTATTTTCAAGATTAGCAGTCTCAACTTTTCAACTGCTCTCTTTAATTTTGTTTTAGGTTAACATGGACAATGCTCACACTTAACCAAAAAAATTATAAAAGTAGACCATATTATTACTAGTCATTCCTAAGTATTTGGCTAAAAGGCTTTATTCTTTTCAATGGGAAAAAAACCAAAAATATTAGTCACTTCTGGTTTGGGTTGTGGTTTGAATATATATTCAGGCTTGCTTTTATGTTCAAGTGTAACTTTCTTTTTTTCATGGGTAGAAATATGCTTGGATTCCTCAAGCACACTAAGGGTTTCCCCCTGACTTTAATCAAGACTCAACTTGTTTCAGATAAATGTGTCAGGCATAAGCAGTTTATATCTAGACTAAGAAAAACTTAAGGTCAATTTTTAAAAAAAAAAGTCGGTCAGTGCATAGATGGTGGCATAAGGAACAAATAACACTGAATAATTTGGTTACTTTCTTTCAGTAGGATGATATGGAATTGCTGTAGAAATTATTCAGAGCTTTTTTTATTTTCCTTTTATCTTTTATTCTTGCCTCTCAATTGAACTGATAAATACTGTGTAAACTGTATGCTGAATTAGAAATTCCATCACACAGTGCTCAGTGACTGGAATTTGAACTAGAATGCACTCAGTCATTCTGTTAAAGTTTGGGGTTCTTTTTGGTGGGTTTTTGGTGGTTTTGTTTGTTTGTTTGTTTGGTTGTTTTGTTTTGTTTTGTTTTTTAAATGGAGTTATTGAACAATTTTCTCAGCAATTGTTCCAGGATAAGACACATACCTGGATATAAACTATTTTCCAGATATCTTAATATGCAGTTAAACACAAAATCCACAACCAAAAGCCTCATTTGAGGATCAAAACAGAACTAGTTCTGATTATGGTGGCAGATTTGTGCAAAATATTTACTGTATTTTCCCATTGTCACAAGGGCTTACTACCTATACAAGCTCAACATGCTGTCTACCAGGACCCTCAGGCTTGCTTTATGCAAAACTCCTTCCTAACCAGCTGTTCCCCAGCAGGTACCGCCATGTGAGATTGTTTTGTCCCAGATCTTAGCATCCGTCTTTGCAGTAATTTATGAATCCTTTCCCAGCAACTTTTTAAACCTGTTAAGATAACTGTAAGCTGCAGCCTTACCCTCAAGCCTATTAAATGTTACTTGGTTTGGTATCAGCTAAGAGTTTTCAAAAGGTGCATTCTGACCCATCATCTAAGTCATAATTGAAGGAGTTTAATAGCATCTACATCCTAAAAAATACCAGTGATAACTGGATATCAGCTGATATTCCTACTGCTGCTGACAATCTTTTCAGGTAAAATGTAGGGCTAGCTTACCACACACCATTCTTACTTTCACTACCAAAACCACATCTTTACAGTTTGATTGCAACAATGCTCTGAGACACTAGGTGGAAAGCCTTGCTAACATCAAGATAAATAGCATCCACAGTGCTTCTCTCTTCCATTGTGGTGGTTTTCTCATCAGAGAAGGCAAAGCACTCGATCCATCCTGGGGATGTAATTGACTAGAAGAGTAGAAAAATTGATGTACATTACATATGTCAAATCTACTGATATATTATGGTTTCAAAGTCTCCCTTAACCAGAAAAGGAAAGTGTTCCTGTAATATTCCTTTATGGTAGCTATTACAGTCTGTTATCTAGTACAGGGGCAATTATTTGACTCCCAAACATGAGCTGAATAAAGCATAAGGAAACTGATTAACAAACAAACAAACAAACAAACAAACAAAAAAAGGGATCCATACAACTATGTTTAAATGCGCTTTACCAAAACCTTTCAGATGGAACTCCTCAGATTAATTAAGAGACCATAGATGTTACCTGAAAAGCATACATGCATAACTTATTTGTATAAATTTCACAGAAATAAAAGATTCTTAATCTGCATTTTTTTTTGTAAATTTTAAAATGCAAGAACAAGATTTTTTTTTTTTTTTTTTAGCTAATATTTCTAATCTAAATATTGCCTGAGTAAAGTGTTAAATTCTGAGGCAGTATGTGTCTCCTTGTCTCCTTGAACTGGCAATTGGCAATCTCAGCGTGTCTTCAATGCCAGAATAAATTCATGACAGAGACCTTCTTTCATTTTCTAATCAGTAACATAGAGTTGAATTCTTACATATACGGTAAACTGGTACTTATCACTCTGTCTCTGATGTAGCAAGAGCTATGGAATTTAAGTCATAAATGAGATATGAAATTCAAGTTTGTTGTATAATTAGAGTGTCATTCGGTATGAAGACATCATGGATATCAGACCACATATACACACAACGCATTTAAGTCATCATTTCCCTGGGTGATCCAGGAACTCCTCATCCTGTCTCTGGATAGATGAGAAAATGAACTGACTTGGGACAAAGCACTCACCTGGGACAAGGTAGTTACCTGAACTCCCAGCTCACTCACAGCAAAGCCTTTGACTATTCTTCCAGGTGAATAACAGGCATTGTTTGTACATTTGATGTGTTGATTAACCTCTTGGATGGAGAATTTAGCAGTCCAAGGAATTTATTGCTTCTTACCTATAATTTCCTTTGATTCTTTTCCTGACATCCTTCTCTTTGTGTAATTTGTCTGAAAAACTTACAAGACCTATAGCGCCTCATAAACTTTAAAGGCTTCTTAAAACACCTATAAACAGCTGTAAGTATTAGCACCAGTCTACAGTTATAATAATATTAATCAACATAAATGACATTATATTGTGATCTAAAGAATGCACTTAATTTTGGAACCGTGATGTTTAGTGTTACAGTCCATTCTCCAATGTGGCTTTGACTAGTATTAATCAGCATGTTCAGTGATGGTGCCAGGGCAGTGTCTGGGGTATCCTATCACAGACTGTTTCCAGAAGGTTACAAGGACAAGACTGGACTCGGTTGGTTATTCAGTGTCCAGTGCTCTTCTAAAAAGCCTTATACCCTTCATAAACACTCTATTGTTTGAGTCTGGATCATGCAACACCATATTTATATTCTGTGAAAGTATCCTTTCCTTCAGATCTTTTGAATCAAGAGATTTTCATCTTCGGGTTAGAGTGATGTTGCTCATGACACAGTGGTGGACCAGGGCAAAACACTGTTGTGTGGATGCCACTCAGCCTCAGGGACAGAGAGCTGTCCTAACCCATTTTATTTTGTAGCAGAGGCATAGATACCAGCTGCAGGCCCTCCACTTTTGGAGGACAAGAATTTTGGTTACTCATAGGCTGTCTCAGAAAATCCTTAAGTTTTTCAGTGGATTGCAGTAAAAAAAAAATCACTGTAAAGGAACTGTTATTTTCCAAATCCTATTACACATTTATGGAGCAAATAGACCTGTGTTCCTTACATGACTTATCAGGTCTGGCTGAGCTGATTTTCCCACTGCAGCCTCCTGGTGTGCTTTGTGTTGGGAGTTGGAAGGGTGTTGGTAACACCCATGGTGTGACTACCACTGGGCAGTGCTCACACAGCACCAAGGCTCTTTCTAACATTCCCCACACAGTGGGACGGGGGGACAGGCGCTTGGGGGGAACATAGCCAGGACAGTTGACCCGAACTGACCAAAGGGATATTCCATACCACAGGATGTCAGCTCAAATATAAAGCTAGTGCAAAGATGGGGGGGTGTGGGGGGGTTGACTACTCCTTGGTCCTCCAGAACAACCACTACACATTTTGGAGCCCTGCTTCCCAGGAGGGGGCCACACATCACTTACTGATGGGAAGTAGAGAATAATTACTTGGCTTTGCCTTCCATCAGGTTGTCTTTTTTTTACCAAGGGTTTTGTCTTCATCTTATTTTCCTACCCCGTTTTGATTTGCATAGGAGGGAGAAGAAAAGGAAAGTGTGATAGAGTGGCTTGGTGGCCATCTGGTGCTCAGACAGAGTTAACCCATCACATATGACAAAATTATATATGTTGCTCTGATTTCTTCTTTCTCTATTAATTGCTGCATTATATTACTACAAGTCAGATGCTTTGAGCTTTCAACCTGCATTGAGTTGAGAATCTCAATTTTTAGTTATTCTTTGAAAGCATTGGATAAAAGCTACATAAGACTTTTGAATGAAAAGCATGATATAAATGTGAGATCATTCTTACACTTTTCTGAGAATGTGAGAAATTATAAGAAATAGTAATTTCCTTTTTGCATTCATTACTAATTTACCCAGGTGGCTACGTCTTTGCAAAAATCAAGTACTGACCAGTAATGTAAAACAAATATTAAAATCAGGGGTGCTAGCAGATTGCTTTGTTGTATCGTATCCTTCTGATCTTCCCTGAGTCTGTTGTTGAATGCTGTGAAACTTCAGTGCTATTTTTCTAATGTCAAAAATAATGTTTTTCTACCAAATACATGATTTTCTTGTTTCATAAATGGACCTATACTTACTGAGAGATTGATCTGAAGTGTTCTTTATGACAGCTTGAATTAGCTCAAGTGGAAGTGTTCCTCACAAGGGTTGTCCTCAAGACTTCTCAGAGGGTTTGTTTAGTTTTGGTTTTTTTTTTTTTTTTTCGGCTTCTGACTGTGTTGCTAAGTTGGTAGATAAAGGACAAATTACACTATTAAATACTGCAAGATCCTAAATGGCTTCTGAAAACCAGTGACTTCAACAAAATAATTTGCAAATGTCCTGGGTTTGGCTAGGATAGGTTTAATTTTCATCAGAAGCTGGGAGGGAGCACAGACGGAGGAGTCAACTGAGCCAGCCAACAATGCATTTGCTACCATACGATTTCATACCTGCTATATAAGGGACACACACACACACAGAGTCCCTTAGCATGGGAAGGGACAAGGGTTTTGTGCTCAGCAGGTGCTTAGTTTGTGGTGCTTAGTTGCTGGCTGGGCCTAAACAAAAACAGCAAATCACAGTTATCAAATAGTACTGTGATTAAAAATCTTTGAACTGTTGTCTTCTCAAGCGGAAGTCCTCTGAAAACAAGCATACAAATTTGAAAGCAGTTGTCAGTGCATCTGTCTTTACATAAATTATAGCTGTATCAAATTCAGAAATAAAGTTGTATAGCTTCCCCATGTTCATCAATTATTTAATGCACATATAATTTTGATATCTACAGTAAATTCCTAGCAGATAAACATTCATTCAAGAGAGTTTTTGTACATTCTGAGAACAGACTTGCAACTGCCAGTGATTCTGCTGATAGCTGAGGTATTTCGAATGGAAGGTTTTTATCTTGATTAGCATCTCTCACATAGTAGTGGACTCAATCTTCTGTATAACTCAGATAACATTCCCATATCAAGATTTTAAAAGTGACTAATTATCTCAGATGCCTCCATTTTTAGATGGGCACTTGTGGTGAATCCTCCACTACCTTCCCACCCACCGCCAACCCCTTTCCCCCCCCTGCTCTTTATTTTTTTGATTCTTTTCCAGGAACTGCTGAGCATTCTTTTTCTGAAGGTCAGGTGAAACCTTCAGAGCTTCAAATCAGAATCTGAAAATTTGCTAGTAAATTCTAAGGATGCTGGTTAAAAAGTATCAAATAATTTTAGTGTTAAAAGAGTAAGTGAGAGAAAGAAATCTTAGGATGCTGTAGGGAATCAACAGATTAACACATAGAATAAAAAGTAAAAGGAAGTTAAAATAAAAATTACATTTAAAGGAGAAAAAATAAAATACAAACTAGATTTTAAATTACAGACCTACCGATAGCTTGGACGAATATATAGGTTAACTAGTGCAGGCAGAGTGGGATCAAACTATATTGGGAAAAACCTTAAGAAATGAGTGATTATGATTATTTTGAATTTCAGATGGGAATTTACTATGGTGCATAGCAGTGGTGAAGGAATGTCTGAATACCAGTATTGTTCTGGCTACGAGTGAACCATTGAATGAAGAAATCGGCATTGAGAAATTTTTAATCCAGAAAGAAAAGAGGAGACAGCTGTCCCCTACTCTTCTCCTGTCAAATAAAAATATAAATTAGTATTCTTCATATTTTGTTTAATATTATAAGGAAAATGAAGGAAAGGTAATAATACGATACGTTGAGAAATTAGTGGTTTGTTGTTTGTTTTTTTTTTATTTTTTTGTTTAATGATGGAACTATATTTTCAGAATTTCTTGCCATAAAATTTCTCTAGTTCATTTTTGCACGAATGGCAGTTTCTTACAAAGCTTTTTGTCTTCAGAAAGTTCCCCAAATGTGGCTCAATAGCAGTGCTCAAAAAGTTTTAATGTCCCTTCACCACTTGGCGTCCAGTTCTCACTGGCTGGCTTGTCCACTTTGGAGAGAGATAAAACTTAACAAACAAGTAAAAAAATCCTGTTTCAACAAACTTTTCTAGTCACATTATGTGAAGAGTTTTACCACTGCTCTTTCTGTTTAGCAATTTTTTTAACATATTGCAAGATGTTTATGTAATCCAGTCCAGACTCTTAGGGTCTGAACCTAAGCTGTGGGACATGGAGGGAAACAGAGGCCTTTAAGGAGAAAATAGCTTACAGTAGTGCCTGCTCCTGTTCCAATATTTTCCTCATAAGCACTTTGGGAAGCTGTAGATGAAAAGACAAAAAAAAAAAAAAAAAAAATAAAAAAATCCCTTCATTTCATCTTCCATCTTGTACAAATTCAACAGGGGAAAAAAAAAAAAAGCATGCAAAACTCTTTCAGCAGTTGCAAAATTTTGTAGTTTTCATCTAAAGCTGGTGTCAGGGTGTCCACAGAAACTATTTTCAACCTAAAAGAATTGAACTACTAGACAATATAGACAGAAAGAATCTGTTATTTAAGGCAGTGATTTAGTACACAAAACTGATCTGTGTGTCTTGAGTTTTTCTCTGGGGGAATGTCTCTAAGGAAGTACAGAAATCCTTGGAAGACTTATCTTCCTAAAATAAACATAGGGTTTGATTTCTTTCCACTGGAATGTTCTGAATATTGAGAAAAGTATGACTTATTGATTAAACTTCCATCATTATCAGTATATTCCAGTATCTGTCCATCAACATTAAACAGTGAGAAATAATTTACTGAGAACGTTAACCTTTGAGGCACTAAGGGTTTAGTTTAGAGCGGCAAATCACATAACATAAACCTTATTTTAGGTATTTAAGTCAGCACTACTCATAGATAAGGATTAGCACAATATTGAATCTGCACTACACACTTCCTTCAATTAAAGGGGAAAGCATTTAGAATCTCCTAGAAAGAGGTCTTATAAAATGATAACAAAGGATTATACATATTTAAATGTCTACTTGAGAAATATATTTTTGCTGCAGCAAAGAACTCAGTTTTGGATTGGCTTGATTTTAAAATTTTTCAATAACTCTTTGAAATTTGTTATAAATGTAAGAAGCAAGAACAATTTCACATGCTATAGCACTTATTATCCAGATGACATACAAAAAGCTCAGATATGAGGCTCAACTGTTTGAAATAATATGCATGTTTGTGTTTGTGGTCATCACTCCTAATCTAGCTTGATAAAGTCAAGGCTTGATATTATGTATTTTAGCTCGAAAATAATTTTTAAATTGGGTACCAATTTTTTCTAAAGTGTATGACATTATTATGAGATCATTTCACATTATTCTGTGTAATTATCTGAAGACAGAGAGCAATGGCAGTTATTTCTGATCTACAATAGCAATTTAATCACACACAGGCCAAGAACAACTTCCTAAATACCTTAAGATGAAAATTTACTCCATTGAATTTTGTTGTTCACTTTGCATGAAATTCATGTTCAGTGCAGCTACAGCTGATACACCTCATAAAAAATATCGAAAAGGTATCACTTAGAGCGATTGAAGAACTTACCATCTTTCCTGAAGTTCTGCTTAAAACAGCCAGAATAAGATTGTTTGTAGAAAATGAATAATTTCACTTCTAAGTAACCCTAAGTATTTCAGTTAGGAAAGTGAAGTGAAGGTATGGTTTGGGTAGTGGAAAAAGCAGAACTTATAAGGCACTGGAAAGCAGTACCAAAGAGAGAGAAAACACAACTGAACCACTAAAAATCCCTGATCAAACCACTCACCTAATAAAGTACAATGATTCTGAATACTTCAGACTTCAAATGACTCAATACCAAAAAAAAATGTTCAGAAGTCTTTCTTTTTCTCATAACTTAATGACCTGGGAGGGGAGTGAGAGCTTTAGAGAAGGTTCACACAGATTTTTAAACTTCTTTCAGTATTTGGTGTTTCAATGAGTGATCTTAAATCAGTTTTATTAATTGGTGGGAGTCATTGCCATGATGTGATTTTAGGGATAAATATCAGAGCTAATATATGTGTCTGTTATCTTAATTCCTACATTTAGCATGGGTGATCTTTGAGGAATGTATTTTTTTTTTTAATTCTTCTATTGCAAGTTTGATAGCATTCTCAGTAAGCTGAGTGAAATCAACAGGATTTTTTTTTTTTTCATTGACTGCAGTTACAGAAGACTGAAGCTTGGTAGTTTATCTTTTGTGCAACTTCATATAGAAGCTTTTCTTGTACAGAAGATTCTCCATTTCATATGCAGAATTATTTATTTACATATTGTGTATGTTTGAACAACAGTCATTATTAGCAAGTGGAGGAAGGTAAATCTGAAAATAAAGTGAAAGAGCCTAGATATTTTACTACATAATGGAAAACCACACAGAGATAAACCAATTTACAACATCAAAGATACCACCAAAAAAAACAAATATATATATATATATATATAAATTGTCATGTGGAAAGAAGTTAACTTGAGGAATCCTTCAAAGCCTCTGAAGTTTTTGAAGTCTTTCCTGCCCTTCATCCATACAAAGCTAGGACTTACCTGTTTTGGGGGGTGGGAAAAGAAATAAAATAAAAAAGAAATAAATACATTTTGAATACTACTAAAACAAGCAAATGAAAATACTAAGGTGCCAAATAAGGGAATATTCTTCAAATGACCCAGATTCACACCTAAGTCCTTCCCAACTTTTTCCCCCCCCCCTTTCTCTAATAAGAATTCCAGTCTTCCCAAAATGGGTGGGTGCTGAAATGAGGAGCTCCTTTATACTCTCTTCTTAGATCTGTTAAACAATGCATAAGCAACTGGATTTTCTTTGGAACAGGGAATTGTGTCAATTCCCTGACTACTAGGTCACCTAATAAATTTCCCTGGCTCTTTCTACCTTTACATATTTAGTAACTACAGCAGGACATTCATACTAGCATAAGCTTTGACCATGACTTTGACAAGCTATGTGGAAAATAGACTCAACATACTCAAATGAATTGAAGGAACTTTCTTACTCCCAAACAGTCCAGTCTTACACTACAGCTTCATGTAAGTATTTTTTAGTCTCTATAAAGATCTGTCAAGCTAAGAACAAATTAAGTACATTCCATATGACAAAGTACATCATCCTTTGAAGCTACCAGAAATTAACGTGTCATCCTTTTCCAATTTCAGTAGCATATATAGGTATACTTAGACTGAAAAATTAGAATGACTTTTTGAGTTTCAGTGTCATTCAAGAAATCAAAATAAAAGCTTTCCCTCCCATACAGGAAAGGATCAAACATTTTTCTACTGGCTTTGATTGATACTTGTCTAATGTGTTCTTAAAGATCTCCAGTAATGAGGACTCTACAACCTCTCAGGCAATCTCTTTCTAAGTTTCAGCAGCATTACCAATAGTAAGGGGTTTTATTCCTAATTTTTAATTTATAGGGATTTTTTTTTTTCAGTAACTTAGGTATTTTTTTTGTCTTTTCCACTATAAAATCTGAAACAAAACAAAACAAAACAAACAAAAAAATTGCAGGAACCTTTTACATGCTTCAGAACAGTTATCATATCCCTCCTTGATCTTTAGGATAATAATTCAGGATCATTCAGGCTTTGTCAGCATGTTTTGATAATTTTTTGTCAGTCCATTGTGCAATTTGCTTGGTAAGTCTACATCTTTCTATATTACTTCATCTGAGCCTCACCAAAGCAGAAAGATTCTTTATGTTCCTACATGCTGTACTGTTGTTTACACGGCCTAGTATGGCTTTTCAGCAACATCATTTCATTTGTTGAATTGTTCACAGCTTTGGTCTGGTCTAACTGTTGGTTTCTACATAACTATTTTTTCACTGTCTTGTGTGCATTCAGTTTTCCTTCCCACATGTGGTATCTTTCATTTCTCTCTGTTGAATGACACTATTCAACAGAGAGAAATGACATATTTTAAATATTTACTTTTTTTTTTTTTTGTCTAATTGAAAAAATAATATCTAGTATTTCTTTCAGAATGTCGGTTAATATAATGAGTGGGTTTAATTTTCCAAATACACCTTTTTAGACATTCATTGTGCTTGCTTTTTTCCAAGTCCTGTGGAAGTTCATCTGTGCTTCATAAGTTTGCAAAGATAATCATTGGTAAACTGAGATTCACAGAATCATAGAATCAAAGAATTATAGAATCATAGAACAGATAATGTTCATAGAGATCTCGGAAGATCATCTCATCCGATCTTTCATTTGAAAGGGAGACTAAATGAGATTATCTCGCAACCTGTCAAACTGTGTCTTTACAACCTCCACAGACCGGGACTCTACCCCATCCCTTGGGAGGTTGTTCTGCTGAATAATTTTTCTTACTGTAAAAATATATATATATATATTTCTTATGTAGAGATGATATCTTTCCTTGTGCAACTTTTACATATTAACCCTTGTCTTCTTCATGTGACTCCTGGGTAAGAGAACACCTCCAACCTCTTTGTATCTGCTCTTTAAGCACCGGAATACTGTGATGAAATTTCCTTGAGTCTTCTTTTCTCCAGGGAGAAAAGACCTAACACTTTCAGTTGTCCCTCACAGGGCACATTCTCCAGATGTTTCATCATCTTTGTAGTCCTTCTTTGGACTTTCTCTAGTCTGGCCATGCCTTTTTCAAACTTCATTGGCCAGATACTTAAATGTTCTGCAATGAAATTGCTAGTCAGCTTGAGAACACTGGATTTATCTAACCTCTCTAACCTGTTCTGTGTTTATCAGACTGAGGTCTTCTCCTTCTGCCACTGATGATAATTCTCATAGCTGTCTGACTTAAGTCAACTTTTAAAATAAAAAACAATGTGAAAAATTTGATTTTGTATCTCATAGTTTGTAGTAAACATTTGCATTTATCTTTTTGAACTTTTTGCATGAGTTGTATACTGAGATTATCTTTTGGCCTGAATGCTCTTCTACTATACTTTTAAAATTTCTTCCAGATTTGTTTTCTTAGACTGATCCATTATTACATTTTGCAAGTAAATGAACCAAGTTTATTGAAATATACAGTGTTTTAAAACTATTACTTTACTGAATTTTTTCTTTCTGTATCAAGTTTCATGAAAGCTCTCATTTCTTTGTCACCATCATCCAAGCTGCCATTCACTCTGAAATTCTCAATCCTCCCAATTGGTACCTTTGCTTTGTAGAAGCAAAGCTTCCATCTAGCTGTCCTAGCTGCAGTGAAGATCAAAAAGCATTTCAAAAGTACATTCCTGAATCTTGCTAGACAGTCTGTTCTCTTAGTACCTCCTTAAACAAAGTTTTTTCTCTCCCCATCACCCTCTGTCTTCAGTGACTTCTGCCTTCAGGTTTAAAACTCATAAAGCTGGACATTACTCTTTGGCTGACTGCCTTTTATAGAGAGATTTGATATATGGCATGCTAGATGTTTGGAATAAAATGTATGTTATATTTCCATCAAAGTTGTCAGATCTCATCCCTGAGATATATGGATCTGTAATATACAGGGCATGCCAAGAAAAGATTGAAGATGGTCAGGCTGGAGAATTGGAAAATTTTGTATTTTGGAATAGCTCATATTTTGTCTAACTGGAGTATAATCACTTTCATAGGTGCTAACAGCACTGACACTTTTACAAATGTATTTAAAAAGAAAAGTCTTTTGTGCTTTAAATTTTGCACACTTTTTCATCTACGTCAGCTGGTCTAACAAAGGATATTAATTTTATATATAAATATACACATATATACATAAAGGTATCCTGTTATTTTTTTAAAAAAAATATTATTACAACAACTATTATTATTAGCCCATTAATTATTAATCTGGTGCTAGGTATAGGTGAAAAACATGTTGCATGTAAATATGCATTTTATGCTAACATCATTGTGGTTAGCTCAGACTTTTGTAGTGTACATTTTTCTTGAGCAGCAATGAACACAATCACAGTAACAGCAAACCCTAAGAAGTGGAAAATGGAAAAAAAAAGATGAGAGGACAATCACTTAATGGTAGAAGTGTCCTAAGAGATCAGAAGAATTCCTACTGATCTTCACTATAGCTGCTAGGAATCTGCAGATATTACTTGTCATCATACAACATGTTAACCAGTACCACCAGCACCACCAATATGCTCCTGATCAAGATCTGAATAAAATTACAAATAGAAAGCTGGTGTCAGGGGAACATAAAAAAAAAGCCAGGACAAATATATTTCCTATGGAGAAAAAAAAAGCCAGTTTCTCAGGGCCAGTTAATCTGTGCCAGACAAACTGTTCCAAAAAATAGGTTTTGGTTTTCCTTGCTTCTGTATTTCCTGGCTTAGAGACAGGTACTGGGTTCCTGGTGTATAACCCTATGTCTAAGTGTTCCCAAACTAAATGGCTATTCTGGCAGGAGGGTGTAACCTTATTTGAGAGTGTATTTGCCATACATATTTTTCTGTTGTCATGTATCCTTGTGCCTTGGCAGAAGGAATTGGTAAAGTTAAAACTAAAGCAGATCTAGTATTTATTTTTATAGCTAAAGGAGACAAATCAATTCTATTGGGAAATTGAATCCAGCACACTTCATTCCGCTTCTGTAGGAAGAGACACAGGTAACTTAAGACAGGGCATCTCCATCAAAGTAGAATCCATACATCAAAATAAAGTTGTAGAAACAAGTGAGCTTCTTGGTATATCAGTTTGAAATCTGCTGTGCTGGTGTGTACTCTTTGCACATTTCTTTTTCTTTCTTTTTTCCTGATGAAAAAAGCATAAATGCATCTGCTTTATTCCAAATGACATAAAAACAAATTGCAATATTTCAGAATTATTTATGAAATAGGATTATCATCCCTTGATCAATTGGATAGGTTTCTCAGGTTGATTGCTGTATTTGTTAGCTTCTTGCTTCTCTCATATTTTAGAAAAAAAAAATTCTATATTATTTTCTTAGGAATAAAATTATATGAAATTTAACCAAAGAAAATAGAGAAAAGGGTATGGACTGCTCCCTGGCAAGTTGATCTGGCACTGATTATTTTCAAGGCAGCTTACAAGAGACGTTCTTACTACAATAAGTAGTGCCAAGTCCTATCTGTTCTCAGGACCATGGCTGCAGTAAGAGGTAAGTTTCGGCAAGCTGACAAATAAAAATTAAAGTAGTAGTTGAACAAATTCATTCCTTAGACCCTTATTGCTTCCAATTGGCAAAGAGTTGTAATCCTAATGAAAAATCAGGATTTAAAAGTAATGAAGCTTCTTGGTTTCAGTTGTTTACTTTAAAAAGGTCTCATTCTGCAGAGTGCTTGTTTTCAGTTCCAAGTTTTAACAAGAACTATATGTGTCACTGCAGGGTTAGTATCATTATTTTAAATACAAACTTTAAATAGTATTAGCCTTATAGAAAAAAGATTATCTCAGTTCCTAAATTATCTCTGTTCAGAAATCTTTATATTGAGATAGATAACAATAAGAAGGGAAATAAGCATACTTCAAACCCACCTTTTTCTATCTTTAAAGGAAAATAAGTATTTGCTTCTGTGGAAATGTTAACATATTGGCACTAATAGAAGCTATTATATTGTTAATATAATGCACTAGTACTAGTAAAGGAATTTATTTAAATACTCAAAATGATTTGTTTTGATTTGAAGAGCTATTTTTAAAGACTGTTGACATTTTGTCTTCCTTAATATGGAAATGAGCTCAAACTTCAAGATAAAAAAAGTTTGGCTTTGTTTTTTTTTTTTTTTCTTCTTTTCCTCCTGTCTTTAACCAACTGATCTTTTATAAACCTTAAAGATACAGTGAAAATGTGCTGGAAAGAAACCACAAAAACCCAACTGAGGATCTTTTTAAAAACATTTTTCACTTTTATCACTCTACGTTAACATAAAGAGATGTTGTTTATCTTGACTTTACCAGGACTTTTGACACTGACTCCCATAACATCCTTATAGACCTACCAATGAAATACAGACAAGATAAATGAACAGTACAGTGGAATAAAGATGGACTGAACTGATGGACTCAAAGGGTTGTTATCAGCAGCATAAAGTCCAAAACTGGGAGGAGTGTCTGATACATTGGTGGGTTCTGCCATTCAGAGGGACCTGGACACGCCAGAACAATGGGTCAACAGGGACCTTGTGAAACTGGGAAGAATAATCACCTGGAAAGCAATTTAGTAAAGAATAACCTTGGTGGATAAAAAGTTGACCTTAAACCAGCAATGTGAGCTTGCAGCAAAGAAGGCCAGCAGCCTCCTGGACTGCACTAGGCAGAACATTGCCAGCAGGTTGACTGAGGTGATCTTTCTGCTCTGCTCAGCCCTGATTACACCTACATGGGGTGTGTGTCCAGTGCTGAGCTTCCCCATCTAAGGGAGACATGGACACACAGGAGAGCACACATTGAAAGGCTGCTGAAACGATTAAGGAATTGGAGCCTATAAGGAGGGTCTGAGAGCACTGGGACTGATCAGCCAGACGAAGACAAGGCTCAGAGCGGGCTCTTAACTGCACACAGTCCTAGGCAATGTCTTATAAACCTGCTTTGAGCAGTATGGTCGGACTAGACTTTAAGAGCTGCCTTTCAGCTTGAACGATTCAGTGATCTAGGATTCACAAGAATTAAGACAGCCAAAAAAATTTACACATTTACAGATATTCTGCTAACAGGAAAAGAAGTATGTGAAACACTTTTTTTTTTTTTTTCTTTTTTTCGTCATTAGCAATATTTCTCTGTTAACTGGAGCTGCATAATGCAATTTACTTATATACATGTAAGTGAAGGATAACATGTACACCAAGTTTTCCAAACACAATATATTCATAAAAAAGCACAGACTTCTTTCACGGGATCTGCCATGAGCTAATACATACTAAGGAAGATACACTTCAGAAAAATAAAAAGGTTGTCTATCCAAGATATTTAACAGTATGAGTAAATATATAGCATATGTGACTGTAAAGCTAATCATGATGTAATTGTAAATGTAGTTTCACAGTTCATATCAAATTAATGTATCAAATAACAGCATATCAGAATGGGCCCTGTCTGATATACAATCTCCTGTAGAGCAATGCGCTCTGACTGCTCAGACATCTGTGATGGGTGTAAAGAGACTGAAGAGAGCTGTGCAGAAACTCCCACTGTGCCTATGCACTTGAAAATGTGATTGTAAATGGGTGAGGATTTGATGAGTCATAGCTGAAGAAAACAATGACTTTTTTTTAAAATTCAATGTTTAGACATTGCTTGAGATGTCTTTTTATTGTGGAACACGTGAATATAAGTGAATGATTGCTGCGATCTTTGTGTTTGTTTTATCCCAATTTCCCAAATATTCCTGGGTATTTGTTTCCTAAAGCTTCTCAGATGCAAGTAAGCAAGGCTAAAGCAAATTCAGTGAAACTTGGTTTGTAATTTTATTTTATGAATAAAATAAAATAAATGCAGTCCTGACAGACTTGTATCTTTCTTTGTCTTATGCTATGAGTGGAACTCTTACTGCTGCCATTTGCAACTAGTTTCATGTGTATTGCATGTGCAACAGGTGGAAGAAAATTTGTTATTTTCTCTGTGCTTAGTACATAGTGGAAAGGAGAGAAGAAGGAACCATTAACAATAAATTTACTTTTGTTTTCCAAATTTTCTGCCTATCATAGGGTTTTGCTTCAGTCTTATCCCTTTGGGGTACATACATATACAAGTAAAGGACAAAATATTTTCTTTGCTTTTTTTTTTATCTGAGTGTTATAAAGGCTTACTAATTAAAATGGTAATTGTCCGTCACTTAAGTTAGTTACAGAAACTTGTTTGTGTAGACTGATAAGCAAGCAAAAAAAAAGTTACCTTTCAGAAACTGTTTGCTGCTAACATTCTCTTGGAAGATTGAAAGTGACTAAGGACAGAAAGTTCATAAGAAAAGCTGGTCTCTGAATTTCTCTTATCAGAATCCAGAATGCATAGTACTTAATTCCTAAGCCAAAGAACTAAAAAAAAAATGTAATTTTTTTTTTTTATACCTCTTTAAAAATACTTGCAGATCTATCTTAAGATATTTAGCTGTGCAGAATAATAGATAAAAAACTCTTAGCATCTTTAAAAATACTCTATCTCCTGTGAAATGCTGGGGTTTTAACCCCGAGCCCCGAATTAAGGTTGACATATGGGTGATTCCAACAGCCCATCATAAAGAGGGGGTGAGTTTGCCTTATGGCTTCCCCCCAGGGTGCGGCCGGCCCTGCAGGGAGAGCCATAAGGGAAATGAGCCCCAGGGGTCCCGCATTGAGTTGATAAAGGTCAGGTGTCTGCTTGGGGATAAAAGCTGGGACCACTTGCAGGGAGTCAGGAGTGTCTGTCTGTGGAGTGCACTCCACAGAGCTTCCTGGTTCAGGGCAGACCTCCTGACTCTCCCTGGAGCTGGGCCCCAGTCTGTTTAGACCTTTGTGAACACGGGCCGATAGGATGAGAGTTGCCATGTGGGCACCCTTTTCTTACATGTTTAACTGGCTGGTCTGGCTGTTTCCCATGCCAACTATGGGCAACCTCGGTTCACTGTTTATACCACTTGTTGTGGGCTGAGTCACATCTTTTGTGGGATTGTTGGGGGTGGTGTTGATCATGTACGAGCTTGTTGACTTGTTTGTACCCCCGGCGGTCATTCATATAGTAACATTTCTGTCTACAATACAGTCTGCATATTGGTTCATCCCCCTGCTGGTGTTATCATTTTTGGTGGGCCTGGTCATTTGCAAAATACTCCTGTTAAAATTATAAGACTGGATATTATAGACAGTGTATAATATCATGAAAGACAGGGAAAGAAGCTTACATTTATATCAATCTTGCTATCTAAATATCTTACCAATATGCTGTTAGGGTTTTTTTTCTTGCCTTTTTGTTTTTTCTTCCTTATATTTTCCATAATTTCTTTCTTGCCCTAAATTAATATATATATTCTTCAATTCTTAATCTGGACAACAATTCAATTGTGTTAGAAACCTTTGGTAATAAACCTTATAAAGAAAATATTTACTTTATTGCATGGTGGGTTTCCTAGTGGATGAAACTGTTAAATTTAAAGCAAAGAAATGCTGAAAAGCTTTGAGTATCTGAGTGCAATTGTATACTGTTAGAATTAATAATCATAGATGTGAAAACTAGTTTAATATTCATTCTCAGTTTACTTAATTTAGGCAGACCGTTTAGATAGCCAGAATACTGAATAACCTTTGCTTAACAAATATTTATTTATTTTCACTGAATGCTGAAAATAAATACTGACCTGTCTTTTTGCTGTTAACAGAAATGTTGTGAAAGATATATTAACAAATTTAATAAGCCAGTATTTACCTGTGTTTTTTCTTATAATCACAAACTTCATCTTTAACAATAGCTAGTTAGAATAAAGAAAACCAAAGCTATGATTACTTCTATAATGTTTATTAATGAGATTTCAGAATTCAATGTCAACACAGAAGTTCAGTTTCTGAGTCAACACCTCAGTACTTTTGCTGATTATATGTGGTCCCCAGGAAGACATTCTTACTTGAAAAAGGAAAAAAAAAAAATAAACTGAGATTTCCTTTTACCTGTCTTGGGAACATGGGATATTTTACTAAAGTATTTTTGTTCCTAATAGAAAATGGAGTTGAAAAGCTATTAAATGATTTTTCAAAAGCTGTATACAATTTATGTCGCACAGTTGCAGGCAAGAGAAGTGGAAAAACGTGTCACATGCCAGGAACATGGTTGAGAAATCATTCTTATGCCTAGTTGAGTGTTGCTCGCATGCTCCAAAATGGAATTAGAGAATAAAACTTGTGTTCCTTGCTCTGGCTTACCAGGAAACATTATTTTGTTGGTAAGTTTATTCCTCTCTTCCATAGCACCTTTCTTCCAGGCCTCTTGGGATTTTTACCTAAGATATGCTTTACTACTGCTGGGGCGTTGGGCTTTGTAAATGTGTACTCTGAACTCTCTCTGTAGCATTCTGGGTTTCTTGAAATTTTTACTGTAGGCTTAAAATCTCTAGCAGTTTATTTGAATCAGTATCACAGTGTCACTATGGAGAATACAATTAATTGAATACTTCTGGATATAATGTGTACTGGATAACTAGATTTATACTCGACTTGACTAGATAAAAATCACTTGATAGTGATTTTTCCTTCTTGTACATTCTACATTAAAAAAAAAATCAAAATTTTAAATATTGGGTCATACAGGAAGTGAGGTTAATTCAGTTTTGTGTTTTTTTTTTTTTTTTTTTTTTTTTTTTTTTTTTTGCAGCTGTTGTTTGTTTGTTTGAAATTGAAATCCAAAAATCCTTTTCAGGAAAGGGAAAGTGCTTATAATTTTATAACTTTTTTGAAGTGTTACTATTCTGTTGTGTGGGTGCAGGTATCTATGTACATACATGGGAGAGTCTCACACTCTGCTTTTCACCTTTCTCATATCTGTCTCCACACCTAAACTTTACATGTGTCCCCTACAAACAACATCAGTCTTTTCTGTGATAGGGATAAAAATAAAATAGGTAAAAGTCCTAACACGGATCACAATCATTGAAATAAAAAAAATCTAGCTGGGTAGAATAAAGTGACTGAGTTTCTAAAGAGACAGGAGCATTAGGGGCCCCTTTGATTTACTTGCATACTCGGAGGCAGCCTTATAGAGCATCCTCATAGTAACAGGAGAGCTCTTCTCAAGTAAGATTTTTTTCCAAAAGCCACTTCCACCTACACAGATGCCTCACGTGGGAGTGATCAAGTAAATTAGTTGGCCATATTATTACTGAAAATCACTGTTTTAATAGTTTTACGCAACATTTTAAGTTACCTGATCAAATTGCCTCTTTCCATCTCCCAATTAATCTTTTTACAAGTATGTTTTCTAAGCAAAGGCACAATATAAGTTAATGCTTATTATTTTAGCCATAAATGGAAAAAAAAATCACATAATAAAAATTGTAATGATCTAAATGTGTCATCACGCAATCATGATGAAGGTTTTTAACCCAAAATATTTCAGTTTTTCAGAGGCACTTCACAAACTGAATCAGAATATCTGAAGGAATAAGGAACTGCAAAATGAAAGTAGAAAGGAAAGCAAAGAGAGTAAAGGTTCAGGAATTCACACATGAGTTTAGCCATCCAAGAAAATATACAAGAACAGCATCCTAAAGCTGTAAAAACCCGCTCCGTACCAGGGGATTAAGGCTGCTCTTAAGATCAGTTACCAAAACAGACTTGTGGATGTGGTAATGAACAGTGAGAAAGAAGTGACATCTTAAGCCTATATCCTGCTTTTCAAAGTGATCACTTAAATTCACCTAAACACTGTGGAACCAAATTCCATACACATTAGTGAGAGGTTTCAAAAGAACTTGTAAGCTGCGAAAATCCTTTTTTGAAATTCAGCTCTTGTAAAAATGAGGCTGGTGCTGCCATGTAAGTCTTTCAAAACATTGAGATGCAGACATCAAGGGTAACTGCTATGTGTTTCTCATATTTGCTGGCAGATATAAATCATTGAGGAACTACTATATAGACAAACTAGTGTCAAATGCACTGAAACTTGAAACTCTTTGACAGCTTATTCCAGTAGTAGGTGGAGGACACTGGGAATGTAGAAGAGGATGCTGTGGAGGACTTTCTTTCTGTTAACTTATGACTACTTGTTCATAAATTCATTAATTGCTCAGTCTCATTAGAAATATATATTTCCAATTTATGGATCAATCAGGATTTTTTTTACTGCAGTTGTAGCCTATCAAATTATTTTAGAGTTTCCAAGGCAGACAGACTTGCTAATGAAAGGGATGTGGGGGAGACAGATTTTCTTCTCTGCTGAATAAGTCTGATCCAAAGCTTATTTTGCATGGGATGTTGGACCATTGGTTTCAGTCAATGATCTTACTTTGAATTCTTTTTTTGTTCCTCCACTCGTCATTACTCATTTTGTATTTATTCCCTTTAAAAAAAAAAAAAATAATCCTGCTTTATTCACATTGAGATCTAGTTGTTCTACCTAAACCATTCCATAATTCTATGCCTGCTATACCTGCCATTTGCCTTCCTAAAGTTAAAAATAATGCCTACCTTCTCCACTCTTTTTGAAGAGTTTTAGCTTCAAGCGTATTCCACACTACCCTTTCTTATGGCTTCCTGATTTCTGTGATATCCTTTTGAAAATAAATGACCAGAACTTCTCAGGGCATACTTTGTGTCACTATGCCTTGCACATCATTTGAATGCTATATTTTCTGTAACTTGCATTCACTCATTGATTTGGATACAGAGTTTGTTGAGAGCAGCCCTGAAGAGAAGGACTTGTGGGTGTTGACTGACGAGAGGCTCAACATGAGCTGGCAGTGCACTCATGCATCCCACAAGGCCAACTGCATCCTGGGATGTATCAAGAGGGAGGTGGCCAGTAGATCAAGGGAGGTGATTCTCCCCCTTTACTCTGCCTTTATGAGACCCCACCTGGAGTATTGTGTCCAGTTCTGGTGTCCCTGCTGTAAAAGGCACACAAATCTGTTGGAAGGAGTCCAGAGGAGAGCCACAAAGATGATCCAGGGGCTGGAGCATCTCTGCTATGAGGATAGGCTGAGGGCACCGGGATTGTTCAGCCTGAAGAAGAGAAGACTCCGGGGGGACCTTATAACTGCCTTCCAGTAACTGAAGGGAATCTACAGGGAGGCCTGAGAGGGACTTATCAGAAGAGTGTCCGGTGACAGGATAAAGGGAAATGGCTTTAAACTGAAGGAGAGTAGATCTAGCATAGATCTTAGGAAGAAGTTCTTTGGTATGAGGGTGGTGAGACTCTGGAATAGATTGCCCAGAGAGGTTGTGGATGCTCCCTCCCTGGAGGTATTTAAGACCAGGTTGGATGAGGCTTTGAGCAATCTAGTCGAGTAGAGAGGCATCCCTGCCCATGGCAGTGGGGTTGGATTAGATGATCTCTAAGATCCCTTCCAACCTAAGTCAATCTATGATATGATGATTCTATGATTTATATAAGTTTAATATATGAAACATTTTCTTATTTTTCCACCTTAGATTATTTGTTTCTATTTGGTATTTTAAAGCACCTGATTATTAAACTGTGTTGTTTCACTTTCTCAGTTCCTACGGTTAATTTTGTCTTTTGGATATCGATTCTGATGAACCATATTTTTTATTTCATTGCTCAGTTTGTATTTCACTGTCCTTTATAGTATTGGCTGTTCCCACTTTGAGGCATATTTACTTCATATTCCTTCTTTCAGTTAATTTTTCTTGGCCAGTATCCTCCTTTCTGTCATTATGATGAGAATATAAAAGTTTGCCTTAGCAAAAATGCAATGATTCTAAATTTCCATAGTGCGAGAGAAGACACTGTCACCCTTTATTGTAATACTTTTTTTTATGACTGTATACTAATTATCATCTGATTTTAAGGCACAACAGTATGCTTTCGGAGTCTGGTTTGTCTCATCCCTTTCCTAATTAGTAACATCTGATCCAATACTATTGTCCATTACAAATTCAATTAGTATAATCAGTCACCTTTGAAAATGCCAAAAATAGCTGAGAAGGTTGCATACCACATGAGACATTTTAAACCTTCTGACCTTCCTAGTGTTTGATTTTTGTCATTTTACACTCCTTGAATTTTAACTTGTGTGTTACATTTACTCAAACATAGACTTTTAGATTGAGCCCAATGGAAAATTATACCCTTTTACACTTTGAATAATGTATGATTTTATATGCAAATTTGAAAGACACTGACTTGTATTTCAAGGATTGTTTAGAGAGTGCTTATTTTAATACCTCAAGGTCATTTTTCCTAAATCTAATTCTGTGAATAATATGACAACTGTTAACGTTGTATAATTTATAAATTAATGCAAAAGCTACCCATGATACCATCAGATCCGATATGGACTTTGAATGACTTGATGGCTGAGACAGATTTAAGTCTCTCCTTGATAATCTAGAAAATAAACTAGTGTCTTTACAGTAAATGGGTCATTTTAGTGGGTTGGTTTGTTTGTTTGTTTGCTTGGTTGTTTTGTTTTTTTTTTGTTGTTGTTTGCTTGTTTGTTTGTTTTTCAGACTAACAATATAAAAGTAAAATTCTGTAATAAAAGCATGAAGTCTGAGATAGAAAATGCTTCTATCCAAGGAGTTATATTCTGAAAAAGCGTGAATGGATCTGGATAGAATTTTCAAAGAAATTTTTTTTATTTGTTTTCTTCATATTGCTTTTTCTTGACTGAATTTCAATCTTTGCTCATTTCATTTGCATTCATCACCAGTGCTGTGAATTTGCTCCTGTCTGTAGACAATACTTCCATTACACCTGCTATTTTAAAATATGTTTTAGCAAAGAAAAAGTGTACATGTCTAGCTTGGTGAAACTACTCTGGTTTTACTATCAAGTACAAAATAAACTTGTAAGAATAAGACAACACAAACACGAAATCTACTGTACAATAAAACACACTTCCACTGCTCAGACTGAATTTGAAAAAACATTACTTGGGGGATCTTCTCAATCAATTCAAACAATCAAACCCCTATTAACCTCTAGTGTTTGTCCTTCTTGTGGCTGGCTTTTGTTAATCAGGAATATTTCTGTTGAGCTATTGCTTCTCATTATTTTCGCAAAGATTTAATCAAAAGAAATATGTACAGTTATAACTGGGCAAATACTTAAAAGTAATGTGAAATGTGGTCAGTAATGAGTGACTCACGCATTTCCAATATTAATTAGGAACTTCAGTAGGACAAAGTAGATGTGCTTGATAGTACACAAGCAGAAACTAATAGTGGAAAGCAAAAATAAAAGTGAATTTGAATTTGGACCAAGAGTTGTTTAAATCTACTGCAAACACAGAGTGGTAAATTAAACTCCCCATTTCACATCCTTCCCATGTTCTTGTGCATATCAAAAGCATTACTGAAAAAATTGTGTGAGAGGATGTTAACTATTTGAAAAAATGACAAAGAAAAGTAGGGAAACAACGGAATACTTGTAGCAGATCTGAAGGCAATAGCCTGTTAAGATAGACAGGCAATAAGTTCACTCTTCATTTAAGGAAAAGGAGTGTTCAGGTTGGCTTAGATTTGTATTTAAGACTTCAGAAGGATATAATCATGGGCAGCACAAAGGTTCATTAGTTGTTTGTGCCGCAGCTAGCAAAGATGATATGGCTAAAGGATCTCAAACAGGATATGGGATGTCAGCTTGGCAACTTTTGGCAGCGGTGAAAAAAGGAGGCAGCTATAGCATTCTCTGATTTGTCTTTGTGAGTTGAAATAGTATTACACACACAGAATCACAGAATGTTA
>NW_008600783.1:0-34665 GCF_000691845.1 Merops nubicus
CTAAAGGATTCTATGATTCTAAAATTTTGGTCTACAGATGAACCTTCTTGAAAGGAAATAATGTTTTTCAGCACTGTAATTGAGCTCTGAATAGAGGTTAGTTTTCAAAGGGAATGGTAGTTCCAGTTACACGTTCACCTTATTGTAAATACCGGCCCCACAACCCCCAAACTCTACATCTAAATATCCTTGCATTTCTTTAGCAAATAAAGATGAGGGTCCAGATGAAAATGGAACACAGATCTTGATATCAATGTCATCATTTTCATTTATATCTACTTCAAACAGTTTTCCCTGTATTTATGTCACGAGTTAGTGGGTAATTGTCGATGTGGAAGGTGCATGACCCAAAGAGATCTTCACTCTATTCTCCCAATGCATGTTCAATTTCAGTGTCGCTCCAGTGACTTCAAGGACAAATTTTCCTACTGGGATGTGAACAATCCCATAATAAGTGATCGCCTCACTCACTTAGGTATGGATTTGGAGAGAAAGATGTCTGTGAACATCTTTCACACACACTGAAGTGTGAATACGTGTGTCTATGCATTTCATATACATGTGTATGTGCTTCAGTGAGAAGCTGCTGGAAGCTTTCCCTGTGTCTGGCAGAGCACATGCCAGTCGATTCCAAGATGAACCCTCCATTGGCCACACATGCAGAGATTGAATGCAAAAAGTGGAGGGACTGGAAAGAAAAAGAAGACAGCTGTTTGTTGCTTGGTAGGTACTGTACAGCTTGTAATTAGTAAGGAAAAGGTTGAGAAACCTACATATCAGGAATATGCAAGTCTATATGTGCTGATTATAGATAAAACTTCTTAGAGCACAAGCTTTTATTACTATATGGGACTTTTATCACTAGATGTAGGCTAAGGAAAAAAAAATCCTACTTCTTTGCTCAGTAGTTAAGGAGTGATGAGAGGAAGATACTGTTTTAGAGTTAATTTTAATCAAGAAGCAAAGCCTTTCTAAAAAAAAGAAATTAATGAGAAATACCCTCAGATATAAATATTAGTGCATTTAAATTAAATTAATGGATAAACAAAAGTAAATCTATGATAAAGGATATTTTTTTTACCTCAAAGTGTACCTTTTGAGAAATTAAAAGAATAATTGAGTCAGGGACTTAAACATAGAGGACAAATTCAATATAGATTCCTTTAAATGAGTGATAAACAGACACAGACACAAAAAGTCTGCAAATTGCCTCTGAATTGAGAAAAATATTTTAAGAAAAAGCTTCACATCCTCACAAAATTAAATGACCATCTGTGAGAGGAGAAGACTTGGCACAGAGGAAATGCAACAACCAAAAGATTCAGTTGTTACATAGAAAAATATCAATTAAAAAATATATTTCCATGAACAAAAATAAAATTAAAAAAACCCCACAAGTGAGATCAAGTGAGCACAACTGAGACCAGCACAAGTGCTGGTGCTGAGATTAAGACTAATCTACAGATTGCCTCCATGATACTTTGGCCTCAGATTCAAAAAGAGGAAATATAAATGGTCCAAGGGTTCTTTTCAAATCAATAAGCAAAACTATATCAAAGCCATCTCTTTTGTACCATCTACCCAAAGGCCTGACAAGCCACTTTCTCCACAGGCAGAAGGACTATGACTATCCAGTATAGATCTCCATGTAACAAATCAGACTACTGAAACTCACGTTAAATGATCTGAAATCCTTCAGCAAGGTCTGTGAATGGGGACTGACTTTCAATGCAGGTAACACACAAGAGGACTGAAGAAAGCAATTTAGATCTTGCAGGTAAAAAGGAAGAATAAAGAGCTAAGAATTACAGCACAGTCATGCTAGTCACAGTAACTAGCAATATACTGAAAAATATAATTAAACGATTAATTTGTAAATGTTTAAAGGCAAGGGGAAACTGCAGACTTAAATTTGTCAAGAGCATATTATTCTAGATTGGTTTAATTTCCTTCTTCGAAAGGGAGTGACCCCTCAGACTAAGAAGTTAGAGACATGAGATACCTTGACTTTAGTAAGGCATTTGACACTCCCTTTTGGGGAGCATATGAGGAAATTTGAAACATATGGCCTACAATAAATTACTACAAGATATGTGTAAAGCTGATCTAAGACAGTACTTAAAGATAATCGCCAGTTATTCAACAAAAACTAAGAAGATATCCAGTAAGAGGATGTACAAAAATAGTTTTGTGGAGACCAATGTGATATGAAAATTTTATTATAATTCAACAAAGAATTTTGACAGTGGAGAAAATGCTGAAGCATTTTGTTTCATCATTTTTAATTTAAATATTCTCTTTAGGAAATGCAAAAACAGTTGCATGAAAATTTCCTAAAATCACTTTCACGTTTGAAAACACTATAAATCTGTCTTAAAAAATTATATTTTGTTAAAGAATCTAATACAAAAGAAATCATGTCAAGTTGCATTTCTATCATTCAAACACAACTATTTTGCCCCAAACTTTAAAACATAAACAAACTGGTTATAACCAGGCTGATGATCAATTGGTTTCATATTCCCAAGAAAAATGGATGAAATAACCAGCTTAACTTTTAGTGAGCAAGAGTGGTATTAAACAGAAAACAGGCCTTTGTAGCTAAGAGATATAAGCACTGGAACAAGGCCGCTAAAACTGTCATTGGTGTTTTCTGAAAGATAGATCGTAAAACAAACTGTGCATGTGGACAATTTCTGTGTTATCGTTCCACCTTTAAGTGAAAACATGAATCTGATGACATTTTTTGAGATCCTCTTGTCCAATGTTGTACCTCTGCTTATTCTTTAGCTTCCTTGAGAATGAATACAGTGGTGTCAAAGTGTGATGCAGTCACCATCCTCTCCAGGATTATCAGGGTGAGAAGGTAAGCTTCATGACATTGAGTGTACAGCCTTTGGATCAAGATCACCATTTGCATTTCAGTTACTACAAAAAGCTATAGGTATCTGGTGCAATATAAATGTTTAAGATTAATAAAGCCCGGTATGTTACAAAGATGCAAAAGGCCAAAGTGGATGCCTGATAGGGTAGAATGCAAAAAAAGCCCAAGATCCAGAGAGATCTTATGTGTAGTTATATATTAAAAAGTTGTTCTGATCAAGAGTACTGAGATTCTGTACACCAGCAGCCTCTTCTGTAAATATTCATAGCATAAAGCAAAGCCCTTCAATAACTTAAAGCTTCTATATACAGGGCATTCATTCATTAGAACTGGAAGAATTATTTATTTTCTGAAGTACTCTGTTTTAGAAAATTGAAAATATTTGATGAAGACATAGTCAGATAGATAGTGCTGTCAGGACAAAAGAGAGAGAGAGAAGGTGAGTATAAAAGAGACTGTAGCTTTGTAGCTACAGTGTGATACAATATAAAAGAAATATAAAAGTTCAGGTTGGCTTGTGGTAATGTGGAAGGAACTGGGATTTTTAGTAGTCAAACAGACCCAGGATTTGAAAAGTCAAGCTGCAGAGCAACAGTTACAGTTAGAACCATCAAACAGATTCAAAGATTTGTGGGCTTTTTTTTTTTTTTGGCCTATAGGGAAACAAAATTTAGAACCTTTAAATAGCTGTCTAACTTTGAGTTCTATATTTTTGATCAGTACATTGTGGAAGTCTATACTTCTATGTAGAGGAAAAACCCTCTTTTCTCCTTAGAAAATAAAAATTGTCCACCATTGTTGCTTGCCTCTAGTTGCCTCTGTCTAGTCCCATTTGTTGAATTCCAAAAGGTATTTGACCGAATGAGATCAAGAAGAAATTAAAGGAGCCATATTATGTGTCTGAGTAACTTGGCAAAGAGTTTGCAGCTAATTGAGATATTTTACTGGCTAAGATGACCTGGCCCCTTGCCCAGTCATCAGACCCCTTGGAATAAGCAGTAAGATCATTAGTGTTCAGGTTAATACCAGCTAACCTTTGAACCCTGCTTTTTCTAAGAGTAAAAAGAATTGCCTGGTCCCTGTAGCATGGGAGAGTGACACTTTAATTCTGCTGGGTTTAATTTCCTTGCCTTTTGCCATACACTGCTTCTCTCTCACTTTTTTTTTTTTTTTTTTCACAGATGACTGACTGACCTCTAAATGACAATTAAATAATTTCTTTAACAACTTCAGTGGGTTTCTGGGCTTATTTGTTGCCTTCATGTAGGTACTGCAGGTGCTCCAGATTTAAAACCCTTAAGATTTATTATTACTTTTTTTTTTTAATTAATTTTCTGGGTCTTAGATATGACTTGGGGATGTAACAATTGATCCAATATGCATATACAAGTCCTATATATGAATCTACATGCCACTGTCTATGATTATTGTTTCTGCAGTCTTTTCTTACCCCCATATGTCTGCCAATAATACTTTTCAGTATTTGGTTCATCTGCATTGGTATGCTTAACTGTGATACTGTATGAACCATTCAGAGATCCTAGTTCCAAGTGTATTAGAAAACACCAAGAAAATCAACAAGTTCAATAAAGACAAAACTGAGCAAATTATTTTAGATAATTTTTTCCCTTGCTCTACTGGTTTCATAACCAGGGATTCTTCTTTGATGACTTTTCCTTCTGACTTATAAAATTGCATTCCTCCATCACAATTAGAACTCAGCAGTGTAAAGAACAATTTTTTTGTACTTGTTCTTTAATATCCACTGACACACAAATATAGCTTTCCTCCTTCCATAGAGAGTCCTGTGCTAAGTAACTCAACACATACTTGGTACAGTCTGAAGTAGCAGTATAGAGTAGTCGTCACCTTTCTTTAGCCTACAGCCAGACTTCATGCAGTACCTATACTGTGCAATACTTCAGCCAGTAGAGACATCCTGGCTAGCCTGAGTTTAAAAGCCCCAGTTGTCTCCATAGCAACTTTCACATTCTCATTTTATTTGGCAAGCAGGAAATAACTTTTTTTTTTTTTTTTTTTTGTCCAGATTAATGACTCCTGAATGCTTGTATCTGCATAATAGGTGAGATTCAACATGACACTTAGCTTGAGATGAATTTAAGCCCTTATGGACAATGTGGATGAAGACACCCAGACTCTCTTCTCAGAGGTGACTGGTCTGTCCATGGGGTTATTATACAGGCAAAGCAGGTAACATCATCATCTTCTTCTAACATGTTCATGTAAAGTGATAGTAGCAATAATATCTGTAGGAAGACTCCTCCGGAAGATGGTGTTTGATCAAGAGATACAAGGGATGTGGCAGAGGAGCACATAGTTTGCAGATAGTGATCAAATCTGGGTGCTGAGACTGCAATCTCTGCCTGTTGACAAGTGCAGGAGCAAAATTTCTGATGATAATCTCTTGAAGAACATTAGAGTCAAATAAGGAGGTGACAAAAGTGAGTAAAAGCTACTTAACTATACTTCTTGAAGACCCACTTAATGTAAAGTTATGACCCAGCTGTGTTGCCTCTGGCCCTTTAGCTAATGTCACTATCAAACTAGAGACTTACAAGAAAAGGAGTGGTTGTTTATAGTATTTGCAGATTCCTTGATTTGTACCCTCAAAACATTCATGAATTACATCAAACTCGGGCAAATGGGCAATGCACAGGAGGGTAAATCTGCACTTCAGAGGAACCCGAAACAGCGTGGAGAAATGGGCTGTTAGGAATCACATGAAATTAAACAATGGGAAATGCAAAGTCCTGCAGCTGGGGAGGAACGACCCCATCCAACAGCACAATCTAGGGTCACATAGACTGGAAAGTGACTTTGCAGAAAGCCCCTGAGGGTCCCAGTGGCAACAAGTTGACCATAAGCCAGCAATGCGCCCTTGTGGCAAAGGCAGCCAACAGCATCTTGGGCTACATTAGGAAGAGTATCACCAGCAAGCAAAGGAAAGTGATCCCTCCCCTTTACTAAGCACCAGTAAAACTCGTCTGGAGTTCTGGGTCCAGTTCTGGGCTCCCCTGTACAAAAATGACATGGGCATACTGGAAAGAGTCCAGAGAAAGGCTTTAAAGATGTTCAAGGGACTGGATGAAGCACCTAATGCATGGAGAAGCAATGAGAGAGATGGACGTTTACACTGGTAAAAAAGAAGGCTCTGATGGATCTGACCAATGTGTATGAGTACCTGATGTGGGGTGGTAAAGATGGAGAGACATTCTTCTCAGTAGGGCTCAATGAAAGGTAAAAAGGCAGCTGACAAAAATTAAAACACAAGACATTCCATTTAAACATAAAAAGAAAGTCCTTTACTCTACAGATGATCAAACACTAGAACAGGTAGCCAAGAAAAACAGCGCTGTCTCCATCCTCAGAGTTATTCAAAGCCTGACTGTACATGGCCTGAGTAACCTGTTCTAGGTGACCTTGTTCTGAGCAGGGGGTTTGACTAGACCATCTCCAAAGGTGGCTTACAACCTCAGCCATTCTCTGATCATGTGATTCTGTTTAGAGAAAAAAAAAAAAAGGCAAGGTATGTCTGCTTGCTCTCTTCAACGGAGACATGAGACATGATGGAGCCAAAGACTTCTCAGAGGTGCACAGTGAAAAGATGAGACGTAGTGGACACAAATTGCAACCCTGGTGTCTTCTGGCTTCAGACAAAGGAAATTGTACAGGAAAAATGCTAGCAGGAAAAGGACAGATTTCTCTCACAGAATTATTTAGAATTTCATGTGCATGAGTGACACCATTTTAATGCAGGGAAACATTCCTGGGCACACTGAAGCTTATTAGTGTAGATTGTTCCTGTCTTCTTGAGTTCACTAGCATCAGGGACAACCTGCTGTCCATCCATTTTCTTGCAGTAGCAGACACTAAAAAGAAGAGCAGTTCAGTCTCTTCTACTTGATGTTCCTGTTTGTAATAAAGAAGCCAGATAAACTGTCTAACTCTCATTGCTTGTACCCAGTGAAAAGCACCAAAAACTTGGATATATAAAGTATTATTATCTTCCTTTCTAGAAGAAAAAATATTACATACTGAGTAACTACTGAAGAAAATATCATAAGTTTGAGCAGGGCTGGCAGGTGACACAGTATTGACTGAGATTGAGTCAGGATTGTCTGGGTTGAAATAGATTAAGACAGTATGGAGAGTATTCCATGGAGCAAACAGGAACTTAGCAATTTAGTGTTTGGATACAGTTCCACTTTCATAGCACTGCTCTTTTGTAGAGGTAACAACTAGGTGTAGTGACACTGCATAGCAGTACCCAGCACTCCTAGTTCCAGGAGAGCTTCAGTGTTCTGGAGTGATGTTGTGTAGCTTCAGAATTAAATAAAAATAAAAGCTGATAATACATAAGTGTGTTAAATGAGGTTGTTTGGGAGCAGGTAGGAAGGTGAAGATTGGTGTAGTAAGGGTTTTCCTGCTTATCAGGCTGGTGGCAGAGCAGTAAGTGCAGAAACAAGTGTCGGCAAGTAAAGATGTATCAACTTCTGCTGAGGAATGTAGATGGTGCAATTTCTGCATGAAGAAGAACTTCAGGCATGCTGGAGTCTTTCATTAAAACCACAGCTGAACGTTTCAAGCTACATGAAAGCACTCACCTCAAAAACAAAAGGCATGTCTTCAATTTTGCCTGTTTCAAAGAGGGATTCTTTGCCATTCTCTGCCACCCTGACAGCTAGGGGCAAAATGATAAGCCCTTGATTATACCACAGTGTAACCTTTTTAGTCCCTTTTGATGAAGCTCTTTCACTTCATAAAAATGAATTGCATCAGATGGAGACAGGGTCCAAAACCCAGCTCACCTGATCACTGAGTAGGAAGATGTAAGGACAAAAAGGTTAGTTTAGACCACATGTTTAAATCTAGTGATGAGTGCCTCTAATATTAACAAACTTCAGTTCAAATTAACTAGTATTTCCTGTCAAGAATCGTTGTGTCAGAACCACCATACTCACTGATTAAGCTTCCACTGAAATCCACTGAAACCAAGTTTATATCCCACAGAAACTGGAGTAAACCATTTGTTAGGAAAGAGGATAAGGCTTCTGTGCCAGTTTGTCTTCTCACTGCTAAGTTGAGAAGAATCTCTGAAATCTTATTATTTTGTAAACACCGTGCACAGGCATCTGAAAAAAAATAAGGTGCTTTGTGAGTATTATTTAGCAGAAGTGACTAATTTCACATAACTTTTAACTAGTTAGCAAGGAGTGTGTACTTCCAGACACCAGCTTTCTGGGATGGGATAGATCTGTACTACCCTCTAATGCCAAGGCTTGACTTTAAGCTTTGCCTAAACAATAAAATTGTGTTCTAAAGATCTTTATAGGGTTGTATCAGCTCCATCACTTTCCAAAACACAAACCTGACATCTGAAAAAGGGATTTCATAACCCTGAGATGCTAATGGCTGTAAAATGAAGTACTAGAAAAAAAGTATGTTACAAGATCACTGTATTAATCAGTACTGATTAAAAACATCTCCACTATTTAAACTATTTGTTTACATTTTATGTCTGTCTGTACAATAACACCAGTTTTCTCCAATTCTATTTAGTGTTGATTTTTCACTTCCTGCCTCTAACCAGAAACTCAGCACTGTTATCTTTGGTTTCACTACTCTGTATGAGATATTTAAACAGAAAACCACAATATTTTTATTGCAACTTTTTATAAAACCAGTAATGAAATTTCTTCTGCCCTATGCATTTTTTTTAAGTCATGTACTAGAACATTTCCAGGTAAAACCCTAAGATGGCACTAGCTGTTGATTTTTATAGATGTGATATTTACAGATACACTCTGTAATTTACTTTTTGTGTATGTCTACAAAGTGTACTGCCCAGTGTACTGGTCATCTGGACTTTGGGCCTTAAATGATTTAGTCAAATTATTCAACTGTCAGAAGCTACTCCTTGTTTATTAAAGTAATGTATAAGTATAATAACTCAAGTTGATATTCACCTCCAAATCATATGGAAATAATAAAAACAACTATTGCCTATCATACTAAGAAGCAGATTTACTGTAATTCCAAACAACTGTTTCTGTTCAGCTTTCATCTGCTTAGAGCAATAAATACAAAGCAAAGGACTGAGAGTAGAGTATATTTCATCTGTTCTGCATAACTTACCTGTAAATTGTTTGGTCCAGTGTAGGAAATGTGGTTTTGCATCACTGAGTTGTCAGGGTGAATTGAGGAAAGAAGTCCCTTCTCACAGTGAATAATCTAAATTTCTGTTGTCCGGAGAACAAACCATTCAATCATTGAACTGTCTGATCTGATATTAAAGATTATGAACTAAATATTCCATATTGCTCCAACTGCATATTGTCTGTGTGTTGCGAGATGAATAGATACACTTTTGGTATTTAAAAGTTTTCCACTGATGTCCAAGTATTTCCCAATGGCATCTTAGCTATTTGAATTTTTAAATCTTTGTTTGCACTGAACTTTATTCATGCTCAGTCTAACAAATCAGATGAGTATTTTGTGCAGGATACATATTTTTGTCTGATCTTTTATAATGTGCTTGCAGGAAATCCCTCGTTAGCAAACAATGAAAGAAAGATATTTGGCTGAATAAGGAACAATAGGGTAACTGTGGGAAATAATTAGGAAAGTTCTATTAGAGTTGTAGGAGAGCTTATTATGTGAATATAACTGTTATGCTTTTCTTCTGAAAGACAGATGCTTCCAAAGGACCAAAGACCTATATACGTCAATGACACTGTTTTTATTAGAAGTGTTTTAATCAATATAATTGGCTAAGCCTCTCCAGATTCTAGACATCTATATTCAAGATTTGATAGCAGTGTCTTCTCCATTTTTTTGTTGTTTGTCAGAAATTCATTCTACTACAAAGCAATCTGTTCATTCTCAGGTTCCAAAGATAAAAATTAATTCAGAAAGCTAGCTTATATGAATGAACATGAAAGAGGTGCAAGGTCCATTGTGTTAGGAATGAGTTTCAAAAATATGAGTTCCCTTATTTTAAGAGATTTACCCACATAAAGTGAACCAAACAAATGACTAAATAAGACTGAAACTGAGCATCTTGTTATATTAGGATCCTGTTGCCTGATTTCTGAGATTTTTACTACCTTTAGAAAAACAAAAAAGTTATGTTGATCTGTATCATTAACAAATATATATATGAACTTAGTATTATTTTTAAAGGGTGTCATGAACATAAATATTAATGTTAGGAAAGATGGCTAGGAAAGATTTTGTAACAGCTCACTCTTCTTTTTCTACTAGTGACACCTATAATAAACTGTGATTGAATGAATATAGAAAAAGGATGATCATTTTCTGATTAAGTTTTAATTTGCTTATTAGTCTACTCTTCTTTGGACTATAAGTAGAAATCTCAGCTTAAGCTAATAGGATATTTCAAGCTTTCTAGTTTGCAAAAATTTAAAAAGGCAAACATAATTTGATTGTTGTTTTTCTTTAATGTTAGGCAAGAGCAAAGAACTAGAAATGCAGATAAAAATTTTGTCTAACAATTTAAACATTTTATTTCACAGTGTTATATTCTTTCTGCTTTTTAAAAACTGTGGGCTCCATTTCACTGTGTTCTGATTTCAAGACAAGCTACATAAAAAAATGCCTGTGAACAAAAAAAGGCACTCATATTACTTACTTGGTCAAGATAATTATCAGCAACATTTCTGAGTTAAATTTGTGATTCAATTTATGTTTTGGTAAAACTAAATTTGTAATAACATTTTCTGACCTATAAAAATCAGAACATTGTGAAAAACATATTTCAGCTGTGATAATTAGTGCTTAAAATTTTGTTTAAAATGAAGTAATACAATTTTAGGAGAACAAAAGGTTCTTAAAACAATGACATATTCTGAATTTGATATAACTCATAAAATCATAAGATGAGTGCTACTCAGTGGGTAAAAAATTTGTTTTTCCAGAAGTTTATTAAAGCAAATATTTTACCAGTGAAGGTAACATTTTCACGATGGGGTATTTGATTAAATACAAGCTAAGATTCCACTATAAAGCCAAATCTAAAATCCTTCTGACCTTAGCAATATTCTGGTCCAGAGTTATGTATTAGTTTGCTTGAGATGATTTTTAAAAATGCCATCTTTGAAGATGGATCCAGAGGTCACTGGTTCTAACGCAGACTCTCACTGCTTTCTAACAGTGAGAAACACTAGTCTGACGAAGCTATTCTGTCTGTCTTTTAGGCAATTCCAGCAAATTAGGAAAGTTGAACTAATTCTGGAGTTGGTGGTAAAATGCATGCCACTCTATAACTTATAAGAGTTTATAAACACTTTAAAATACAACCATTGTTATTCATGGGAAACAGTAAGCAAAAGATGGTCAGAGCAGAAAAACGTATTCCTGAAACTTTTCTTCTTGTAAATCTGTATTACTGCTGTCCCCTTGTATAGTAGCAACAGAAATACGGAGTATTAAATTCATCTCTATGTTATGCATTATGTGTTATGTATGTATTACCGAGCTTGTATTTTAAGCATTATGATGCAGAGGGCTATTACATGTCTTGGATCTCTCTGCTGAGTCCTGAATCAGGACAGAGGCAGTGAAAACATGAAAGCTTGCTTTCCCACGCCCTACATAAGCTATTGTTATAAAAACAATCAGTTGGCAAGAGTAATATCTGGAATAAAATAAGTTGGATTCTTTGAACACCTGCAGAGATATGAGGAGAAAGATCTGTTGATTTTTTTTGTTGTTGTTTAAAAGCCCCATGGAAACCTTCTAGTGCTGATTATTACCCTAATCATGCAAATGGTCACCTAACCAGGAGATGAGTTGCCTTTCTGAAGTGCACATACTGCATTTTAGTGATCATGAAAAAGAAAGATTGATTAATTAATATTTTAAAAAGATTGTTTGTTGAGATATCTAGGAGGCAAGAATAGCTATTTATTGTTATTAAATCTAATATACTATGCTACATTATATAGTTGAGGTAATTTAGGGCTTACTTATAACAGCTTACATCTCATGGTTAGCAAATGTGAATATTAATTTATTGAATACACTTATTCAAGCAATAATATTTCTTAGTATCTTATCACATACCCATTAGCCTCTTTCCACTTGGCATCGCATGGCTTCCCATTATTCCATGCCCAGATCCAAGTGATGCACACTGTAATTACGTAATGCTGTATCATCATTTATCACCTGGAGCACAAACAAACAGTAAAATCTTTCACTGAGAATGCAATTAGTGAGTAAAGCTAAATGAGCACTTTTCAGTGGTTTGAAGGTTTATCAGGCAGATAAGAATGCCACACAATAGAAATGTAGGCTACTTGGTGGTGCATAATAAATTTACTGTGAGCAAGAATCTACTTTGATTTTGCATGAGGAAATTTTTTGTTTTATAACAGATAGCTATACTATATAATTAATAAGATAAACCTATGAAATGTGAGACTTAATAGAGAAAAGGTCTCTTTCTCCTTGTAGAGTTACCTATGAAGTGTATAGCAGAGAGAAATATTCAGTGTGGTGTCTGCTGATCCACAGCAGGGCTCTTCTGCAGTCTATAAACATACCATCTGCTTAGAGTGGGGTAGCCATGTGCAGCTTACTAAGATATAAACTTCTAACCAGAATGTTCAAAGCTGTGTTTGGCCACACAACTCCCCATTAATGTTAATTGGAAGTGTATGGTTTTCATACATCCCTTTGAAAATAATATCTCATGAACTACTTTGAAACAATATATTCCAACAAACATTAACTCAGAAACCAGTACTTCTGAAGGAAAATGGCAATTGCCATAATTCTGAATCTGCAGCTTAAAAGTGTGGACTTTTTTCCCCAAAGATCTGTGGGGTGCGTGATTTAGGAAGGAGTAATGTTTTTTATTTTAGAAACAATGCAAATGAGAGCTTTATTGTTTTAACAACTGTTTAAGAACCAATTTATCTGCACAAGTTAATGAAAAATCATATTACTGGAACAGGAATGAATAATTTTTAAAAGTATTTTCTTTACTTAGAATTAGTGAGAATTACTTCCTTTAATAATAGGATAGTTTTTGCTTTCTACAAACAACTTTTGTTTTCTGCAGAGACAGAAATTTATTTAAACGGTGTGAATAAATGAAGCATGTTTATACAAATGTATATTCTAAAAAGGATGTTTTCATCAGACTGTATTAAAATTTCATTGAGTTCTTTCACTATTAGAAAATAAATTTTAAAAAGACCCTTCACCTATGTAGGGGGACACCAGCAATAATATTTTGTAGTTTAGGTAAATAATTCTTTCACATTAACTGTGACTGTGAAATGGCTGAAGAATTAAATTTCAAGCTTCATATAGTTGCTGGGACTGACTGTTACAGATTTACATGGAGAACAAAAGGGACTGTGTCCTTATTGCATGCCTCATTCCTGATCACACTTCAGGAGGGCAGCTCTGCAACTTTACATTCCCTCTCTGTATCAGATCTGGTTTACTCCACTCAAAATTGGTGGTGCTTGCCTTCTAAAGCCTTACAATAAGAGCTGAGTGCTTTAACAAAGTTTTGCTGGTGTCTTCCCATAGAAGAGTGCCACTCAGAGAAAAACTTACACACAAATCAAGTTTGTATAATAATAAATTAAAAGCAGGAATAAAGAAGATTAATTCCTCATTAACTCTGCATAAAATATTACCTAAGGCCAAAAGAAACATCTGTAACTTATCCTAAGAACTGTCATGTTCTTAGTGCATCTTGTCCCTGTTCGAGTTAAACGAAACAAAATTTAACCTTGTTCTCTGTGAAAATATTTGGGATGTTAGTAGAAATGTTTTATTCAATTATTTTGTTTGCTCCATTCCACCTCCACCAACCTGGGACAGGAGGATATGAAAAGTAGGTATGAAGAAGGGCCCTAACGTTAAGAGCTCAGCATTTCCAGTTTCAGCTCAAAACATTTTAGATCAAGTCTATTCTCTTCTGTCATTCTTACTGCAAACTATTTAAAAAAGAGTAATCATTTTTCTGAAAATACCATCTAGGTTTTCAGGTATATTTTATGACAATAACAACCAAGAGAAAAGTTGGGGCTTTTCCTGGTGCGAGGAGGGAATATGAAAAGTGCTTGCCCATGACAGGAATCTTCAGCATGATGATCTAGTTTGCAATTCTTCTGTCAAGATTTCACCTCTCTGAATGAATACAATGAAACAGCTCTGTTTCCTTTCTTTCAAACACACAAATAGCACATCTATTTTGCCTTGACAGCCCATCTAAAAAAAAAAAAAAAAGCACGTTTCACAGCCTTTATTCAAGCAAAGTGAAAAATTTTATCTAAAAAGAAAGCTTCCTTGACCTTGTCCCTTGCTACTCTGCTCGTTATCTTTATCCACTCCTAGTTTTAAAGGGATAGGAAAAAAAATCATCTAAAGATAAAAAAAAAAATTCTGAAGTGGGGGTAGAAGTGTAACAGTGGAAGAACAGGAGTGAATCAGTGCATGGCAATGGTCCTGTTGCACACTTCGAAGTTTGTTGCTATTGGACATAAAGCAGTGAAGCCTGTCACAAACTGGCTGACTGTGATAGGATGCCAGAGTGATGCAACACAAGATGCTGAAGATATAAATAACAAGCATGTAACTGGAAGGCTTTTGCCAAGAAAGCATTTACCCTGCTATGTTATTATCATTATTGTTTAGCACATTTGTACTTGGATTTTCTTCAAAGCCTAATAAAAATTATAACTGGAAAAGAAGGACACATCTGCCTTCATTTGCCATCCTCTAAAGGGAAATCTTATCTGCCTTGTCTTCTACATAAAACATTAATATCACATGTTGTCTCTGGATTACAAAGCTAGTTTATTTGTGGCTCTAAGTTTCTATATTGTGCAGCAGCGAAAAACAAGGAAATCTCATTCAGGTTTTATAAACTGAGGAGAAATTATGTCTTCCTGTTTTCTTTTAAAATAGACTGCCTTGATTTTTTAGAAATCTTCCCCAGCAGTAGCTAAGTTATCTAATAATTTTCATCACTGCAGATCCATTGACTTCAAGGGAATTTTTCTGGGTGTACACGTAAATAAGGGAGATCTGAATAAGGTCTTCTAATTATCCCTTGAATTATTGTTTTTTCAAAATAATAAACCCTTTGGGAATTAAGCTAAGACAAAATTATTATCTCTGTGTGAAACTTCCCCAAAGCTTGCACTTGGAGCAGGAATACAGGAGCAGGGGATAAAAGGGGAAGGTGGTATTTCAAGTCTCTGTACTCCTTGCAATTTTATTTCTTTTTTTTTTCAGCTTAAGAACTGACAAAGGACCTCTAGAAGCTCAAACATGTATGACCAGCCTCCTGGAAACTCTCTTTAATTCCCATTTTTTCCTATTGTTCACTTTCTTCTTAGAGTAACTTTAAATATATATATCATCAAGCATCAAGCTGCTGAAGTAATAGTGGTAATAAAGGTACTGAATGAATCCAGAGTGGATACTTACAAAATGAACTGGAAAATGTAAACTTAATTTATCAGTTTCCATCATCACCTGAAATTGCAGGTTCTTCACATTTTTGACTGATTTCTGTGTAGTGAACTGATCTGCACAATAAATATAAGAAACAAATCTGCAGAACATTTCTTTTGATCTTCAAAAGATTAGAACTTTATTATAGGAATGCAATAGGGACAGAATTTTAAGAGGATAAAGCAATAAGGGTTTGAAGAATTTTAAGTGAAATTGAAATAGGTTCCTGCAGAACTCATCCTGAAAACAGACAGAGTATAAAATGATGATCTGTAGCTAGTGGGTTTCATTAGCCTTTTATAGGACTTTTCTATAATGGCAATTGCATTTTAGGACAGAGTACAACATAAAAGGCAATCTGCATTATCTCTTGTCATTGTCAGATTTTCAAAGCAGAGCGACTGAATCAGCTTTCCTTTTTCTTTCTGTGTGTAGCAACAAGAGAAAAGGAGAAAAGAAAACAGTGTGTTTTCATCCAGCACTCAATTGCCAACATTGCTGACCCATTTGCAAGCAATACCTAACCACATCCTGAGCCATAGTCAGACCAGTACTACCTCTCTGGCTGGCCTTCACAGCTTAGCAGTGCAGAAGACAGAAGAGTCAAAATAAGGCAACAGTCAACAAATCAGATAAGAGATTAATGCAAAAACCCAAAAGGATAAGCATCTAAAAGTAATGCTGGAGTAGTAGGAGGAACACATAGATTCCATAAAACTACCCAAACTACTTAGATTCTTAATATAAAATAGATTCTAGCGTATCCCTGGCAGCCACAGTTAACAAATATGCTGTGGTTGCATTAAAAATGTATCTCAATGTAACCAGGGGTGAAGCAACCTGACAGAGAAAGCTGCTTCCACCAGACTCTAGCAGGACATCACTAACCCCATGGCAGCAAGCAGTGCTTCAGTGTGAACTATTGGTTCAATTGTCAATAAAGGTAAAAGGGAACTATGAGGCCAGTGGTTGACCTGATAGATTGAGGTTTATTAAAGTTCATTGGAGTTTTTCCACTGATATTATCCTGCTTCAGATACCAGCTCAGCATCTAATTTTAAAAGAATCAAGCCGTGTGGGCAGATCTCAGTGCATAAAACTCATTATCTAACAATAGTTTTTCTCATCTTCTAGGAAACAAAAATAATATCTCCAGATAATTACTGATAAATAAGAGATGATTACAACATTCCAATACAGTGCAATACATCTTTCTTTCTGCTTTTTCTTTTTCTATTTACAAACTACAAGCCAGCTAGCTACAATTTAAAAACTATGAACTGTGCTGAAGAAAGTCAGTTAGAATTCAGAAAAGCAAAACATCAGAAATGTTAACTAACACAAGGTTTCTCTACTGAAGAAATGTTAAACATGATAAAACTTTTGAAATTATTAGTAATGCAGCAAATTAGTTATGTCTGTCCCTAAGGCTAGTCATGTTTTCAGAAACACTAGTATTAGAAGAGCAGATTAGGTTTATGATACATTGGTATGGCTTCTGTTACTAAGAAACAAATATATCATTTCTATGATCCATTCCACATAAACCTATGTATACTAGTATAATTAAAAAGTGGCAGGGCAGTGTAACAGGAGCTAAAAGCCAATTGTCTATGTTATTAAGCTGTTCAATGGTGTTCGGCCTGCTTTTTGCCTGGACCAAGTAGTGCTCTCCCCAAAAATTCCCAGAGAAGGTCTGGAAGTTGTCATACATGTTGATTTACGAAGCATTGTGATCCCACATATCCTCTGTGTGACACGACAGGGGATATGAAACATGTATCAATGCACAGTCATACTGGACAACCAATTGTAAGGTGAGTTGAGACAAAGTCCAGTGTTCATTGCCAGGCAGGCAATGTCTTCAGCTTCAACCAGTGACAGTGAGAAACACTGATTCTTAACAATCATGTTCTGCTTTACCTTAATTTTTTTTTTTGTCTGGTATGAACTAGAAGTGTCTGATGATAATTATTAAGTTACCTAGTTTGTCTTCAGTACAATTTTATCATTATCCAGGTTCCCTATACTATAAAGATAACATTTTTATTACTTTTTCAGGGTCATATGGCTGATATATCTTGTTAGTTTGACAGATCATTTTATAAAATAAAGTGGATCCGATTCTGCCTAGAACTCTTAGTGTTATTTGTATCTGACAGGCAGAAGCATTTCTTCACTAACCTGACCCTTAAGGAGAACAGGAGCAGCTAAGGCCCAGAAGGTTAGACAGAAGTTCAGCAGCAGATCCTGGAACAGAGCCTAGGGCTATATTTGCAGTATTAAATAAAAAAGCCTAAGGACCGCTCTCTGCCACTGAGGCCAGCTGGCATGGCTCATGTACCATCTCAAGTTTTTCACCTTATAGAACAACTGTATTTATGCTGCTCTCACACTGTGAGAACAGTCACTGGACTGTGCTAAACCTTCATTTGTGTCCAGGCATTGGTTGGGATAGTGCTTGCTGGCCAAAGTGTGCTATGGGCCATGCAGGCGACAGCAACCCATTGACTGTGGAACAGTGATCAGATGCATGCCTTGGAGAAGTTTCATTTACCAGCAGAGGCACAGACTGGTTGTCTCGTCTCCTGCTGCCCATTCTGAATACAAGAAAGCTCAACTTTATCTAAATACTGAGGTGTAATTGGCCAGGTTCTTGTACAGGACTAAGTATATTATTTCAGGCAAGCCAGAGATTTTTGGGAATGCTAAGATGTGTGACCCATGAAAAAAAAAATTGTCAGAAAATTCCTACCTTCTCTGATATACAAGTTGGTCACTGAGGATTTTTTTTTTCCAAGAAACTGTAAATATATCAGACACTTCTATGTGTATGTATCTGAAAATCAGAAACCATAAATGTATCTGACAATCAGAAACCATATTATTGACGTAGAAAATTATGGAGATCATCTAGTATTTTTTATGTCAATATAAAGGTTGTGAGGAAAGTTTTTTTTTGCATCTGGACTGTCTATGATTTCTTTGCTGACAAAAACTGAAGTTTATAATCTTCAATTTACAATGTTGTAGAAATGGCTCTGCAATTATTCAGGTGATGCTTCATTTTCATTGATTTAAATCTGACGTTTTCAACTAGCTTCTCGTATGGTGCAAACAAGATATGAAATTTATGCTAAATAGAGTTGGAAGAAACCTAGTTTTACTGCAAAAGTGCTTCTTGAAGCAGAAATTAACAATTTAAAAGCTGTCATGTGTACAAAATGGTTTATATCCTCAGGTAGTGTGGCCTTTGGAAGCATCATGTATATATATATTTGGGTCATTCAGAGTGTTTTAAACTGGTGTATTTTGAACTGCTTACTCAGTTTTCATCATTAACAAGAATTATGTGGTTAACTCCCCCTAGTACATACCACACTAAATAATCATCTCCTATCCTTTCAGAGATTATAAGCTATATTTTAGACTTGCATGAACAAAATTTAGTTTTTTCTTTCAAAGAAGTATGTTCCCATTGTTTGTAGAAAAAGACAAAGATGAAAAATAATCCCAAAGAATATATTTATATATAACCTTTCCTTGAAATTTTGACCATTAAATTTGGAAAGCTGAAATGACAACAAAGGTTCTTTGGCAAAGGACCTGAAGTTGGGAATAAGGGCTTTGCATTCAATACACCATCAGCTCTTTTTATCTGTACCACATTGTCCACTGAAGGAGGGCATTGGTTTCACTTTGATTAAAAGCAGATGCTTAAGGCAGATGTTAGAAGTTCAAAAGAACAGAGCTCACCCTTATGAAATGTTTCCCTGTGAGGCATACAGGCTACGAAAACAGGTACAGTGTCTTCAGGTTCAAATTTCATATATTGTAGGTAACAGGGGGAAAAAAGTAGAGCATTCACCTAACACAGTACTTCCTTATAGGCAGAAGCAATTTTCTGTGTTCTGAGACTGTCTGTATGGCACACTCTGATCATATTTGCGTCCTGTTTGGTAACTGTTCAGAAATAAAACAATTCTGCTTTGCATAAATACTGTACCCAGCTTTCCCCATAGCCCTGCAGCATCTATGGGATGAGATGGGATGGGCAGGATGACAGATGCCTGCTGCCAGGCAGGAGAAAAGAGCTGGATAACCTGAGGATATTTGTCCTAGCTGTATTTTTGATATTTAACGGCATGTGCTAATTTTTTAAGTAACCACTCATTTATACAAAAAAAGCTCACTATTTTACAGGTTGGTGTGTAAGAGAATTAAATAGTTACAAGAAGGAGAGCAAAGCCTCAACTGTGATGTGACTTACAGTCCTGGCTGTCCCTGTCCACCTCTTTGTGTCTTCCCCCAACCTGCCCATGGTGCAGGACCCCATTTCGGCACCCCCAGTCTCCTCCAGTCTTGCTCGCAACCCAGGACCCTGTGTAAGCCCCTTGATGCCATCAGCCCCTGCCCAGTGATGCCACAGCAGGGTCAGTCCCCAGCTCCCCACAGCTGTCCTGACCAGCCATGGGCCATGGCCTTTGGCCTCAGTGCCCCCCAGCTGTGCTGCTCCTGGCTGGGACTAGGTTCTGGTGATGAGGTCCTGCCCTGCCAGCCCGCAGATCCCCTGGCCCCATCTCATGGCACTGAGGGAGCCACCAACACAGCATCCTGACCATCAGTGCAGGAGCACCAACCCCACTCAGCTAAGTGACTCAGAAGCCACTGGGCTGAGCCTGGCCACTTTCACCCTATTAAATTCTGTCAGACTCAGAAGCAGGAGGAGCATATACAAAGTGCCTCTTGGGGAATGGTCCTTGGTCCTCTCTGCCTTCCAGACCTTCTCTGGTAATGTTTGCCATAGTCTTCCAGCTGTACAGGCATCACTCACTTCAAAGACCTTATCAGACAATAATTAGACCTATTTTTAAAAATCCTGCAGTTTTAGTACTGTTACATTTCAAACCTTGTGGGTTTTAGAAGAAATTGACAGTTGCATGGCTGGATAGATTCCCTGCTGGAAGAGCACTAGGTTTGCTATAAACATGGACATTTGAAAAGCTCCAAAGTCTTTGTAAGCAATCTTCTCTGGCATTAGTTGACAATGTGTATGTTTTCCATTTGAAAACAAATTTCTGAGTGTCCCACAGGGGTTATGAAGGATTCAGAAGAACAACTATTTCTTTTCCTACAATATTTTCCCTCATTTTAGGACAAAAAAGTTGTATAATGTGAGTGATTTCAGTTGTTTATATAAATATGTTGTATTTTATAAATCCTTTTATTTTTTTTTTGAAACAGCATAGTCTCTTATGTGTTGTATTGAAAACATATGAAGAGGGTCCTCAGTGGACATGCTGAATGAGAAATGTATTTTGTTATCTACTGTAGTTTATATGAAAGGAAGAAGAGGAAACCTGAAGGCAAGAGGAAAAGACAGAGAGCTGCATGTTCTCAGTATTCATTCAGTGACAATACAGATGCTCAAAAACTTACTCTAGGTGCATAGTGCTGTAATGAGCTGGACAGTCAGGATTAACTCTAAAAGGGATTGTTGACATTTCAGCTTCATAGATTTTGTCACTTGGTGTGAGATATCAGACGACAGGAAGCTTGAAGAGATTATAAATAGGAAGTAATCCCCAAAACTGCCATAGATAGGGGGTCACTAAAAGGACTCTTCAAGATGTGTTGGGGGACATGTCTGAATGAGAAACAGCTTGGTCAAATCCATCTAGAAACAGAGGGAATTACATCTGTATCCAGGTAGAAAGAGAGTATTTGATGATACAGGAAAAAAAAGGTGAAGAGGCCTATGTGGCTTGGAGGAGTTGTATAAGAGGACAAAAAAATGATACAATTATTTAATAAGAAATAATTTATGAAGTCATATGGGAAAAATTTATACTCTCCGATTTCCATCTTATTCCATGGTTTTGTTCATTAGTATAATGTAAAACTTCTACTACAACAGAGATTCGTACCACCTACTCCCAAAATACAGAAGATGCCAAAGTGAACTAAACTACTGTGCTCCTCAAGTAGTTTTCTTGCTTTTGAATTTGATTTCTTGAAATTGACACAGATGCTAGACCCTGAAGTTCTCACAAAACTTGCCTATCTAGGAAGTGGGAAAAAAAACCCAAGTGCAAAATCTTATGGGCAATGGACTTGACGCGGCTTTTGCTTTTATTTTGTTGAATTTATTACTCAACTTAATCCTAAAAGTAATTTAGTCAGAGAAGCAACATGTGTGTACTAAAACTCTGATAACAATGATTCATAAGACATTCGCTCAAAACGTCACCACAGCAAGTTTCAGGCTCTGTGACATGTGATACATGAGAATCTGATTGCCATTCAGCTCAGATGAGATGAAAGCAGGAAGACAAGTTGGAAGAAACTGATGACAGAGATGGCAGAAGTAGCCTCAGATGCCCTACTGACAGAGCAGAGCCTTTCACAGCTAAAAATGTTTACAGCTTGGAGCCTTACTCAGGTGCTGTATGACGACAATTAACACTAGTAGCTCAATCAGGTTTTATCAATACTGTTGACAAGCAAACTGACTTTTCTTCTTAGCTACGGGGATTGCCACAGGTCTTTGAATAGATAATTGCAATATTTTTGTTATAAGGCTACCTTGTGAAAATCTTGAGGGTTGATATTTGCATAAAAAGTAACAATTCATTCATAGGGATATTGTGTTGCTAGCAGATGTTTTGCAAAAGACATCTAGACAGATTTTTTCAGCAATATTATGTGTTTCCTGCAAGAAACTTTTGTTGGTTATCACTCTTAGAAGTAATTTATGTGATAATAATAATAAGGGTGCATGAATACAGTAGAAATGAGACATTTTCCTAGCAGCTTCTTTGCAAAAGCAAATTTCCTTCAATTTTATTACGCACAGAAATCCAGTAGAGTAGTTTTTAATTTAACAAAAAGAAACAGCATAGGGATGAGGAACCACAGATTTTTTTGAAAAAGGTAAGCAGACAGGGAAGGCAGCCAAATGTTTACAGAAGAAGGAAATGTCTTTTTAAGACGTTCTATCAAGAGATCACATTGAATGTGTAATGTATATCAAGAAGGACTTTAAAAGAACAAAAAAGAAAGCAGTAAGCAGAAAAGGAGCAGCTATGAAAAATTTGTTCTTCAAAACAATCAATGTTGTATCAAAACTAAAAGGAAAATAAAAAATATAAACCTCAATGAATTAAGCATAAAACAGTTTTAACACACGCCAAAATATATTCTCAGAATCAACTTGTTAAAGGCATAAAGTTATTAATCAAAATGGACTAATTAGAAAGCAAACATACCAGAAACTAGAGGCCTCACAAGTCTGCAAGATGGTCATGGTGTGAAAGGTTTACTCAGAAGACATAAAATTCTAAATTAATTAATCACATTTCTGCTGACTATGAAGATCATGAAGAAGCTCCCATCCTGGAGCTATTATTTCTGGGGGATGAGTCAGAGGAGTCACTTCAAGCAGAAGTAGCAGTAGAAGAAGCTTAGAAAAATATTCATTAAATAGTGATGAGTCACACGGCCAAGATAACAGTCATCCAAGATCTTTAAAAGGACTATATTACATTGCCCAGCTATTAAAAGTTGCATACAGTCTTTCAATTCAATCACCATCCATATAAAATAGAAAATGGCTTGTTCTTAAGCAGGGACTTTATATATTATAGGCCAGTAACCCTAATTTCTATATCTGAAAATCTGAAAAAATCTGTCATAAAAGTAGATGCAGTAGGCGTGTAGCTAAACAAACACACCAGGAAAGAGTCAACATGTGATTTGTAATTTGTTGCTTCAAAAATATAAAAAGCTCCTTGTGCTTTTTGAGGAAGCAAAGAGGCACATACATGAGATCAAGTTAATACAGCGGACTTGGGTTTCCAGAAGGCTCTTGTGTGATTGCCCACCAAAGACCATTAGAGGAATTAGGTTATTACAGGTTAAGAAAAAAGGAAATCCTCTTATTAATTTAAGAGATAAGCAGAGATAAGATGTTATTTAAAAAATGGGAAGCAAAGAATAGTGAGTAAGCAGGCAGATTTTTCCCAACTGGAAGAGGTAAAACTGCCAGCTAGGACAGCAGATAAAATTAAATAAATGTAAAGAATGCAGTTATTGTATAGTACATGCATGGTAACAGATTCTCTATTACGTATTACCACTCCCCCTAAAAAAGAACCTGAGGTCAATTTTGGTTGTGAGTAATTTTGGGGAGGGCAGAGGGTAACAAAAATTTAATGCCAAACAGGAACTAAAAAGATAAATGAAGCATTAGAAACTGCTAAGATACATAACAAAAAGGAAACTACATGATGCTATGACATAAGTTTGGTGTATCCACTTACTGAGTAAAGTAAGTGGACATGAAGTTTGTCTTAAAATGTGTAATGGAAAAGATACAACAGAGATCAACAGGAATAACAGTGAAGAATGTTTATCATAGAAGTAAACTACATAAACTAGGGCTTCCCCATCTGGTAAAAGGGGGGAAGGGAAGTGAAAGAAATCTTTGAATTATGAGTTGCATAAAGAAGGTGAGTAGGTAATAATTATTAATTGTTTCTTACAGTGGACAAACTAAGAAGGATCAAAACAGGACTAGTTTTTTTTGCACATTACATAACTACAGGTTGCTGAACATGCAAAAAAAAAAAAGGTTAACAAAAAAGTAACTATATTTTATTGAAAAAATATAGTTACTCTCTGCCACTTGAGGCTTACTTTACAGAAAAATTCTGCTACTAAGGAAGTCATTGCAACACAAGTTTCCTGACACTGAGGGGACATACTGGGAGAAGGGCCATACAGGGCTTCTCCGTCCTCTTGTACGCTTCCTTCTGCACCTAACATTGATCTCTGTCAGAGACGCAGTAATGGGCTTCTACCCAAATCCCAAATGAAATATGCACCCTTGTGGGACATGTTTTTCACCTTGGTGGGATGATAGCCCATTTACATAGATAGCAATGTCCACACTAGTGACAGGAGGATTAAGAGAAATGCTTGTTTCTTATTTCAGAAACATTAATTATAAAAATGGAAACTGTCCTTTGGTCTTAGACATTGCTAAGCTCTATACTGCATATCACACTCAGATAGTTCTTTTTAATTCTCTATACTTTCCTCATCTTTTCTTCAAATAAAAACAAGTTAAAAATCCTCTAAGCTAACCATTTGCTCAGCTAACATTGTTAGGAGAATTTTTTTTGACATTTCTGCAACAACAGTCAGAATGATATAAAGGCTACAGAATTGACAGGAGGGATCTAAGGTGTGAGCAGAAGGTGTAAATTAAATAAGCTAATAAATATGATGTGGACTCAATTAAAAAATCTTAGAGAAAGTTGTATTTTATGGCCATGGCCTTTACTTTTGGAGAGAAAGATTAGTAAAATAAAAACAAGAAGAATTGAGATCTCTGGTCCTGAACTTATCCTGCTGTTACTGAACATAGAAAAATAGTGGCAGCTCAGTGAAAATCACAGCTCCCAATGGATACTCTGATTTTTTGTGATGCAACATCAAAAAGCAAAGTCTGTTAGAAAAGGTTATAAGAATGGCACTGAGAGATCTTTCTGTCCTGTAATCTTAAAACATTACAGAAAAAAAACAGTCTGTGATCTAAAATGGTGTAGCTAGAAAATGGTCCAGCACACCAGCCCCTTCACATGAAAGTACCTCAAGTACCTTAGTTAGCAAGGCTATTCTCATGCCATCAGTATGATTGTAAACTAAACTGGTGAGAAAGTCTTGCGAGAAAGCCTGCCCAGGAGAGCAAAAGAGAAGACTTGAAATACTTCCATCATCAACAGATATTCAGGGAATTGTGAGACTAAGCATCAGGACATCCTTGCATGTCAGGTGTGGAATATTGGCATTTATCTAGGGCTGTGCACATGTAAGGTCATTCCAGATCAACTGCTTAAGTCAATATTGGTTTGGAAGTAAAAAGCATCAGAATGGTAAGATTACAAAAGATGAGCTGCATTTTTTTTTTTAAATTTTTTTCAGCTGCAGAGGAGTCACAGAAAATAGCTATACCCGTCACGATTAAATCTTTTGTTTTATCATTACTAAAAGATGAGCCTGCAAATTGTGGGTTAATGCTGTGAGCAAGTAGACCATGCCTGATTTTATTGCTTTTTAATTTCTGGTGGGGTAAATTAATTGCCAGGTCCCGGTGGATGTTTGTTACTTAACACTTCATCTAGCACCCTCCATGAGGCTTTGTGAAGCTGCAGACCTGAGATCATACTGTCTGTGGGCTTTGCCTTGTTCACAGTGGGAGCAAGCACCATCCTCATGACAGCAACTCCAGCTTCTCTAGTGTGTGTTATTTACTTTTCCTCTTGATCACTGGGTGGGAAGAATCTGTGTGCTTGTATGTTTTATTACTTGGTCTGGTCTATCAGCACATTCTTGATGAATTAGGCCTTTTGCTATGACAGAAAGAAAAGGCTAAAGAAAGCATGAGTTATGAAAACCAAACAAATTCCTTTCTTTGAAGCTTCATGTAGACAATGAGTGGAGGCAATGGGTACTGCCTTACATTCTCCCCTAAATTACTACAGCTTTTTCACAGTCACATGTGAGTTTGGTGCCATGGGCGTCCAGGTCTTTTGAATATTTGCCGGGGGACTGACTGTTTATCTTGACCAATACTGCCATTCAACACACAGATCTCAGCGCAAGATAAGATGTCTGTTTCTAAAGATGATAAACATATGACATTCTTCATTAATGTTTTATTTCCTGAGAGAAAAGATGGGATATTTCATTTTCCTAAACACGGCAGTTTTTGTCGACTAATAACAACAAAAATATATTTACAGCTAATACCTTTTGTTTACTGTCCTTCAAACTGATTCCAGGGCTGTTCTTGATAAGCTTTTTGGTGTCTACTGACCCCTGATTGAGTTTTCTTGCTTATTTTATTCAATATAATTCCTTTGTCCTTGGCTCTACCAAGTTGCCTCTCTGTCAGGGTAGTTCAGCATGATTTACAGTCTATTTTGGAAACAGGTCAGCTATCTGGAAGACAGAAGGTCATCAACTGCATAAAACAGGCTATTTGACCTGAGTAAGAAGTGATGCATTCAAGGATAAATGAGTTTTACACTAATTTGGGCAATACAAACTTCACTCTCTTTTTGTATGAAAAGGAGCTTAATGAAGAACTAATATAGCATAGGTTTGTTATTTGTGGGTAAACTTAATACTATAATTTGAGCTTACATCACCACTGTTCAGCAGAGGGATATAAACCCAGAGGAACTGCCAGAGCAGATGAGATCAGTGATCCTTCCAGCTGACTCTTCATCCCCAGAGAACAGCTGCTTGAGAAATCTAGTACGCAGCAGAAGTTGACATACAGGAGTACAAGTAAGATTCTTGCTTACCCTGTTAGTCCGTCTGGAGGAGTACATTTTTCACTTTCTACTGAAAGTGTGTTGACTAGTTGACCTAGCACTTTCATGAATTATTTACAATAATAATTTGCAACCACAAAACCCCAGAAAACTCCATACTGCTCTTCTGAATGAGACTGATCAGACACTTATGTCCAGAGGGTATGTAACATATCTGCTAGCAGTTCATTGCATCTACTGACATTTTTTTGAGGCTTTATTTTATTTTGCACAGGTGTGACAAGTGTTATTATGGGATACCAGTATCTTTTTAGAACAGCTGTGGGAGATTAAGCACAACATCCACTAAAATGTCATTTGTCACCTACATTTAGGCTGCTGTATGTCTCTTTTGCTCTCATAGGTACATTATCGGGTTAGATGAGTTAGCAACCCTGTTATTCTAAATGTCATCTGAGGTAGGTATCGAAGACACCACATCTCGTTCTTGTGTAAATCTGCACTTATTACAAACTGGCCATAGGTTTGGCACTGCAAGTCCCCTCTCTGGCAGAGCACTTAAATGCATACTTTAATTCATAAACACAGAAAGTCACAAACCTGTAAGTCTCAGGCTTACAAACTGATAATTAAGCTTGAATTAGCAACCACTTAAGTGCTCTCATAAATTATTAGCAGTGTCCTTAATTGCACATGTTGAAGTCCAATATATATCTGTAGAAATAGATCTTTTTAAAATTATAAAAAGACATATCCTTCCTGTACTTCAATATTCTACATGGGTCTTCAGAGTTCATAACTTAGTTATGAAAAAACATTCTAAGATAAGATCATAGCTGATGGAAATTCTACTGCTGAGAGCATTAAACATTTGTGTTTTCAATGGAAAAACAGTGACACTCAGCAGTTATGCCTTCATCTTGAGTTTTAAGGTCAATCCTGGTCGTGAATAATCTTTTAGTGATCTTTAGATCAAATCAAGGTCAGTTTAACATTCCTGTCAAATTGAACATCACAAAAACAAAAATTTTAGAGGGAAGGGTATAAATCCACAAAGAATGAAACCAAAGAAAATGTTTGCAATAACCTTTGCAGGAGTGAAACTGCCCAGCATTGGGAATAGTTCTGAATGTTTTGCTTTCATCACAGCAAGTCAGCAGAATAATAAATGGCTGTTAATACTAAACCACTCATTACCTGTTACCTATACTCATATACCTGTTGTTGAAGACTTTAATGTTTTTAAAGGTTCAGACTATTTTAATTGAAAGCAGGCTAAATTAATTGTTTCGTAGTCAAGCAAACTCCTTTCTGATGGTCCGAATGGAATTAATCTTTGAGAATGCACCTTGAACTAAACATCTGACAGTTTTCTCATAGTGGAGGTAATATTCCTGTTATTAAATGTAAATATACTTGAGTCCCTACTCAAGAATAAACCAGGAGGAGTTTTGGAAGGTGTTGAAACTGAGTGGCAAATGGACAACACTAGGCAAAGGGACAGGTCTTCCTGAGAAGACTGTTTATGATTTGGCTGTGGATTAAACAGATGCCCTAGGAAGTGTTTTTGCAATGAAGTTCATGTTACTCCATCATATTCATATTTTAGGATAATGGCTGTCCACATTTGAGTTCATGGAAATCAACATGTTCTGACCTTACTGTTTTAAGAATAAAGTCACCTTCAGCAGGTATATAATAAACTAAAATAAAACAATGTTCTTTTTTCCATCTTTATTTAAGTAAACCTTGTCAGGAAAAGACTGATAGCAAACAACCTATCTATGAATGTTTAACAGTTAATGAAAAGCAAATTTAGGAGTCCCTCTGTAACACTACTAATGTGACTGAGACTGTAAGAACAAAATCTTAATTTTAAAGCCATGGAGCCAGTGTACATATGTAGTGTTTTATATGACATATCTGTATCTATGTACAAGAGGAACAGTCTACAGCATGCATTGATATACAACCCATGTTTTAATTTTTTTGTGTTTAAATGCATAGTCACAGTATTGTATGTAGTTTTTCCATTAGCCCAACTCCAAAAAATACAGAACAAAGCGAACTATGCTGCTTGATTGCATATATCAATAATCATTTCATATATCAAAAGATATCAAAACACTTCATTATTTAATATCTAAGTATCTGCAGCACCTGGAAATGCATTCATTCTCACTGAGAGCTAAGTCTCCGCAATTTTAAAAAATCAGGCAATTTCCAAGTAATTTCAGTACCTCAGATAGGATTTTTAATCTATTTTAGTGTCATATTTTAACTCTGGAATAACTAAAAGCAGTAAAATTTTCATTTACTAACTTTATGCCACAAAAATGTATTTCTTTACATATGCAGTATTATGTCAAATATCAATCTCAGGAATAACATCTGGAGGCCAAAATAGTTTAAATGCAACACAAATGAGAGGATCAGATCAGAGTCTCAGATTTACATTAAAACAAGCAGAAAAAACATGCCATAGAAGAAATTTGAGGATCATGGGTGTAGTATGAAATACAATGGATATAAGTTTATTTGTTATTCCATAAATTTTGAAGAAGAAATTATTTTCCATGTGTTATTTGTGTTTACCAAATGGAAGATACACTTCTAAAATTTCATCTAAGTTCCCAAGTCTCATCCTTTTAAATAATTTTTCACACCTTTTGTGACCCTTGATGTAGGACCAGATGGTATCCTAATACAGTAAGAAGAATAAAGCATACTGTTCATGGAAGAAAAATCTTGTTTTCAGATCTGAAAATGATTAAAACTTGAGTCCAGCAAGGATTTTTGCAGAATGCTAAAGACTTGTCCACGAACACAGAATTATTGGATGAGAGCCCATGTTCTTAGTTCTTGACATTAAGATTTTGCAATGACTTTGAGATGTGTGCAAGGTTATTAGTAGAGTATATATTTGTTATTAGCAATTTTTGCTCTAACAATTCTTCTTTGTCTCTGAAAAACTTAAAGGAAAATCTTCTAGATTATTATTTACAACCTGTTGAAATTCTGAATATTATTTCTGTCTCTGAAAAGTCACATTGCTAATGTCAAGCTGATATTTTACATATTGAAATACTATTATGTGTTCTTATCTTTGAATTGTGAGAGGTCTCTCCTCCCTTTGTCCTTGTCATGCTCTTGGCAAAAAGCACTCCCAAAATCCCGTATCTCTCAGAACTTTTTAAACTGTCATACCACTTGTCAGTTACATTCTTCTAACTTAAACTTTAAAGTATCTTCTATAAAAAAAAAAAACCAAACAACCAAAACCAGCAACAACAACAACAAAAGAACCCACCAAAACCAAAAACTTAAAAATTTAAGTGTTCTGTTTACTTTAAACACAGCTGGCAAATTCTTCATTTTCTACCTTGTTTAACCCCAACTAACTGGCACTGTGCAATATGTCTGCCCTAAAAAGGAATGTTTCCTGAATTCAGATTATATCCAGTACACCTTAACCAAAGCAGAAGAAAAAGTACGTAGAATCATATGGCATCTTTGACTGGCAAACACTTTACCTGTGTTCTTTTTAAAAAATGTTGCTGAAGATTTTCCCACTGGGGAGCTCAAAAGTGATGGGATCAAAGTTATGAACCTAACTCAGAAAACAGAATCCAACATAAGAGCCTGATAAAGACTAATTAAAACTTCCATGATCTCTTAGAGTAAGCAGGGACATGACCTAAATGCTGCTAAACCCTGTAGGATTTTTTTTCTGTGACATGAATGTTGAATAGATCACATGCTTAAGTCCAAACCCCATAGACCTTGTATAATTCTCCAGGCTCCAGTTCTGCACTATGTGTCCAAATAATTATGAAAAGCTATCAGATACCTGGAATGGATTTTTCCATCATTACACTTGCAAAAGCCTAACAGGAATGTTAATTTTGTGTGTTTCTGGTGCTTCATATCTCCTACACGCTCAAATAAAGATGGTACTTAAAAACCTTTTTTTTTGACGATTGTTTTCAGAACTCTAAAATTGGGCACCCGTGAAGTTTTCACAGCAGGAGTACACAAAAAAACTGTATCACTGTAAAAATGTCTGCCCACACAAAATCACTTCAAAGCCCAGTTTAAGGCTCAGAACCTGTTCTGAAATGCACTAACCACCATTTTTATTTGTTTTCTGTGAAACTGCATGCATATCTGTAAGGGCAGAAGCTGGACTGTGGTTTTAACATAGAAAACAGGAAGAGATGATCTAGAACAACCTAAATTGTGCTTAAAATAGACATAATAAACATTTTTGTTCCGTGTCTGATCCACCAGAAGTATCTATTTATGTTTAGAGACTCAAATTTCAAATAGCAGGACAGGTGAACTTCTGGAGCCTGCTAAATGTTCCAATGTTCCCAAATTTTTGTGTGTTACCTTTATGTGTAATGTAAATTTTTGTGTCTGTGTGCATGCACATGCACACCTCTGTGTGTGTGCGTTATAATTTATCCTGCAGGCTGCATAGGCATAGAGCTAGCTTTGAACTTCTGACAGGAGTTGCTTTGTAAATGACTAGTCACAATAAGATGTTAGATGGATGTGAGAAAATATTTTAAGGCAAAGAACCTTTTTTTCACCTGGGTTTCGGCAAAAGTTGATTTTGCTCACAGTTCAATATTTTTGCTGGTTTAAGAGGATGTTGTTTCACTGAGGGGTCTTTCTGCTAAGTAGATCTGAGAAAAATGTAAGCTCTACTGTTCAAAAGGGCAGAAATCAACTTGCAGAGGGTAAAAAAATGGCTTTTGCAAGCTGTGTGCTTGGGCATCCTCAGGAGGAGCCTAAGAACACCCAGGAGATAAAGTAAAGTGGGCAGGACACAGTGTGACTTCTGTCCAACCAATTCTTTGTGCTACTAAATCTGGGCAGTTGTCTAAGTGAATAAGTACAAAGGGCTGAAAGATTTATATAAGACTTCCTTAGGAATCAGAGGACTGGCACATCTACATAATGTGAACAAAGGCAGTAATACAAACCCTGCTTTCTTCATTCCCTGCTCTCATGTTATTAGATTTTTAAATTATATTTTCATTAAAGCTATATATATATCATTAAGGACTGAGCCTTAAGCAAATCCAGCAATGGGCTAAACTGAAAATCAACAGTTTCCAGAAATATCCCGTGGAAAGTACAACACTCTACAAAGTAAAATCTACAGTCGAGGACATGGGAGGTAAGATTTTCTTGGAGGTCTTCCTTGAAGAAATAATACTGTCTTGAGAGCCTGGGTCCTAAGTCATCTGATCCCTCTCATGCCATAATCTGGTAGTGAAAACAATCTGAGGATCCCATGATAGGATTTAGCATGGATAAAATCTCAAATCTATTGCAAATCCTTGAGTTAAGTTCCTAGAAACAGGTCAGTATCATTAGGAAGGTTTGAACTTTCAGGAAAGTTTGGGTACAATAGACTAAGTCTCCTGTTACACTTGGAATCTGCAAGTGATTAATTATCTGAGACCTGTGAATATTGTGCTCTGCTGCTTACAGAGTAAAAGGAGGATAAATGAATCCTGTAGAGTTAGGTAACAGCAGAAAGACAAAATAAAATAGAGGACCCTGGTGTCAGAAAGAAATTGTTAAGACCAGGAAAGTGGGAAGTGATAAACAGTTGGACTTTTGTTAATGGAGGTAAAGATGGCCAGAAATTTTCTGACAAAATCTTTCCAAAATGAACAAAATTTTCTGTGGAGATACATATAGAGTTTTGACAAGGATGGGGTTTCTGTTCAGAGAGAGATGTCTGAGAAGATCTAAAACATGGCTACTAAGATGTTCACCAAGATACATCAATCAGCAGTCAAGGTTTTTGTAGTGGTGGATTTGGAGCAAGGATCTGACTCTCAGCCACTCATCCTGAATGATCCCTGGTGGCTGGGATGGGTGGGCTCTTTGAGTAACCTGCTGCTTTTCAGCATGGAACAAGGGCTTAAACTGTTCTTCCACACCCTAATGAGGGCTAGGATCCGTTGCTGAGACTTTTGCAGCTTGATTAAATATCTATTGGATGACTAAGTAAGCAAAGGACTCTGACACTGTGTCTTGCTAATAGCATTTTTTTACTCCCTCCAAAAATGAATGAGCAATTGTATATACAGGCTGTGAGAAATGAGAGACATTACAGCTATCTCATCTCCCCTCTCTGAAATACCTACCTGAGATATTGGTGCTCCATTTCTTTAGATGAATGGGGCTGAAAAAAGTGTTGGTCTCTGGTATGTCACCTGAGTGCTTTAACAATATTTAGGTTTCAACACAGAAATTATTTAATTAATTAAAAAATTGGAAAGTCTCGGGTTTGTCCTGAAAAAGCATGTGAACTTTTTTTTTACCTCTTGAGAATTTCCATAGGGGAAACAAACCAGTTCTTTGATCAAGTCTACTCAATCCCACAGTTTGATCTGTGCATTCAAATAACTGAACTGCATGAGCAAACATAAATTTCAGTTAAACAAAGGATTCAAAATTAGAATGCTTTGGCATTTGCCATGTGGTTAAGTGAATCAAGAATCTGTGCACATAATAACTGGCATGTACACTTAAAATTCCAGGGTGCTTTACCTCGAAAATCTATTCTTACACAGGTTTTTAAGAAACATGTCAGAAGACTGATATCCTGGTTGAAAAAGATTTCTCAAGCATTTCTTAAAACTCACTTGAAATAATCAAGTCCATGAAATATAGCAGGCAGTCTCACAAGTTTGGACTTTTCTGCATGAAATCACTTCCTTTGTCTGCTTAGACAAGCAGTGAAAGGCAAACCATTAACCCATTTAACAACAGTAGCTTGTTTAACCTGATACCTGTCAGCCTTTTTTCACCTTGAAGAGAAAGCTAATGGGCTGGACCAGGTATTTTACTGGCTTTCCCCATATCCCAGCCTTTCTTCCAGCCCGAAGATAACCTTCTGTGTCAAAAACATAATTTCCCTTCATTTATCCAATAGGGAAGGACCAAGTTTGAGGGCCATGATATGAAAAACACTGAAACCAACTTTTAGAGCTGAAAGAACTGTTCTGTTGTAATTAGTAGCATACGTGGGGGAGGGTGGGCTAGCAGAATATTTTGTCATCTAGCAAAAGTATGTCAACTCACCTGCTGAATTAATTTTGCCACATTTTAGCAGATGCTTTGTGCAGAGGAGGATTTGGCAGTAGGTACAACTCCACAATCAACTGGAACTGGAAGCCAAGCTGTGAAAAAGTAGCTCCAAAAATAGTTCTTAGTATCTGATTGCAGGAAAGAGGTAGACTCGTAGAATCATAGAATCATTAAGGTTGGAAAAGACCTCTAAGATCATTAAGTCCAACTATCAGCCAAACAGTACCATGACCACTAAACCATGTCCCAGAGTGCCATGTCTACATGTTTTCTGAACACCTCCAGGGATGGTGATCCCACCATCTTCCTGGGCAGTCCATTCCCATGCTCACCACTCTTTTAGTCAAGAAATTATTCTTAATATCCAATCTAAATCTAGTAACTTGGGAGAAGAGACCAACATCCACCTCACTACCATCTCCTTTCAGGTAGTTGTAGAGAGCGATAAGGTCTCCCCTCAGCCTCCTCTTCTTCAGGCTAAACAACCCCAGTTCTCTCTGCTGCTCCTCAGACAAGATGCTTCCCAGACCCCTCACCAACTTTGTTGTCATTCTCTGGATCCACTCTAGCACCTCAATGTCTTCCTTATACTGTGGCACCCAAAACTGAACACAATATGCAAGCTGTGGCCTCACCAGTGCTGAGTACAAGACCATAATTGCTTTCCTACACCTGCTGGCCACACTGTTTATCATACAGGTCAGGATGCCATTGGCCTTCTTGGCCACCTGGGCACACTGTTGACTCATGTTCAGCTGGTTGTCCGGCACCCCCAGGTCCTTTTCCATCAAACAG
>NW_008600783.1:34711-62242 GCF_000691845.1 Merops nubicus
TCTTTCCTAAACCTGTAGCATTGCCAGGGATTGTTGTGACCAAAGTGGAGGACCTGGAACTTGGCCTTGTTAAACTTCATACAACTGACCTTGTCCCATCAATCCAACCTGTCCAGGTCCATCTGTAGAGCCTTCCTACCCCTGAGCAGATCAACACTCCCACTCAATTTGGTGTCATCTGCAAATGTACCAAGTGTCCATTTGATCCCCTCATCCAGGTCATTGTTAAAGATATTAAACAAGACCTGTCCCAAAACTGAGCCCTGAGGGACACTGCTCATGATTGGTCAGCAACGGGATTTAACTCTATTAACCACAACTCTCTGGGCTTGGCCATCCAGCCAGTTTTTAACCCAGTGAAGAGTCCATCTGACTAGGCCATGAGCCAGCGGCTTCTCCCGCAGAATGCTGTGGGAAATGGTGTCAAATGCCTTACTGAAGTCCAGATAGACAACACTCACTGCTTTTCCTTCTTCCACTAGATGGGTCACCTGGTCATAGAAGGAGATCAAGTTGGTCAAAAAGGACTTGCCTTTTATGAACTTATGCTAGCTGGGCCTGATCCCCTGTTGGTCCACCAAGTGCTGTGTGAACCATTCAAGATGAAACAAGTGCACCCTTCTTTCTTACACTTTTACCCCCTCAACTCTTTTTAACCTTCCTGGCAAGAGGCAACAAGGTCTTATATTAATGGCAAAGAGCTGGGTATAGAATCATGCAATGAGTGCTATGAATTAGAGCAGATGGATGATTTAGTTGAAAAGGTTATTGGTGGACATTTTCAAATGTTTGTTCCTTCAGAATTGCAGTGGGGAAGTTTTGCTCTAAATACCCCTTAGTATTGTAAGCTTCAGCTATTTAAACACAGATGCATCTTCCTTGTTTCTACATGGATTTAATAAATAAAAGGAAAGAAGAATTTCTCTCACACTGAAAATTCTGTTCTTTTATCACCATGCATCTCAACAATCCTTGCTTTATGTACCTGACTGCTAAGGAAAGTTCTGACAGATGTCATTGACATGCTTCAAGTTTCTCTGCACAGTACTACTGTCAGGCTGATTTGTCTTTCAGATGGATCTCTGAAATCCCAGCAGGTCAGAATCTTACTGGGTGAAAATTAGGATGGAATTAGTCAACTTTGTGTGAGCTGAAGTATTGATCAGAAGATAGCAGAGCATATTCTTGAATTGCATCTCTTGATAGAGAAGTCAGGCCCTATAAGTAGCAACGTTAGTTCTAGAGAAAGGGTTTAAATTCTTCTTTATATTATTATACCTTTTAACATTGCACTGCTTACAAAACAACAGTTACAGCTGCTGACAGCTTTGTTCTGTATTCAAGTGTTGCAAACTTTTTTTTTTCATCTTCCCATCTGCTTTTTTGCTAACCTTCTTAACCACCAACCAACATCTGCTAAATAAAGTAGCTCTCAATGGGATTTAAAGGAAAAGTCTTGATAACATATCAAGCTTTCCTGGAAAGAGGATGATACTGCCTGGAGGTATGTACACAGTGCTTGAAAGATGGAGGATTTTCATCCCTCCCTTTAAAAGTAAATATGCAAAAGGGTCTGGTCATATTTCCATTTCTCTTTCCACCCAGTAGGAGTGTAAGAAAGCAGTGTTTCTATGTGGGGTGCTTGTCTCAAGCCTAGTGTTCAATTTGGCTCAGTTGGACATTGTGTAACAAGTCAGAGGGATGCTTCAAGTTAAACACATCATCCGACTGGATACAGAATCAGTTTTCACACAATGACGCTAAATTAGGGCTGAGATCTTGCTTCTACCATCTCCCTTATACACTTGCTCTAAGGTAGATCAGCATGCAAGTTATCTTTCAAAGGAAAAGTGCCCCAAAATAACAGCCTTTATAGGCAGGGCTGAGAGTTTCACAGAAGATGAAGTGCCAGACCTGGGTTCATCTTGGTGCTCTCAGTACTGCTTCACAGGATGCCCCACGCCTCCACTCACCCCACCTTCCCCTTGAAGTTCAGCCCCTCTTTTCCAACTCTATGGGTGTAGCACTAACTTGTTGTACAAGAGCTTTTTGTTTTACTGTAACTTCCAACACCAACACCAACATGTAGAATCTTGCTTTTATTAAAAATGTGCTTTTATTTCTGTTTTCTGTTCAAAACAAGCTTTTTGGCATGAAGAGCAAAATCTATCTCATCAAAGGAGAGCAGAGTATAATACAATCCATTCTCATAACAATGAGGGGAGGCAGAAGGTGGTGTTTAGATATGCTTGTAAGTTATTTGCTTTGTGTGCTACACATTCCTGTGGTTGACGGGATGCCAGCAGTAGACATAACACTACCTATGAAATGAGGGGCTGCCTTTCATCTTGAGATCAGAAAAGTAAGGCTCATGCACTTCAGGCCATTTGCAAAAGGCTTTTATTTTGTACATGAAGTGCAGTTCTACCAGTTCTGCCATGGTAATAAAAAATTGCTGGCCAATGTGGGAGAGGATGGCGACTTAGGAAGCATGTTACAAGATTAAGTGTAGAACTGCTTGCATCGTTTCCAGGAGAACATCTTTTCCACCAAAACTGTCTATATATCAAAAGTCTGTTCAATCTGTGAAACAAAATTGGTTTAAAACACTTGCTTCACAAGAGAAACTGGAGTTGAAAAAAAAAAGATTGAAATCCTGCTGTGGGACTTACTGGAATAATACTTTATATTATAGAATTTGCAATGAAACATATGTAAATCAGAGGCAATACTATTTATTTGTCGGAAGCTTCCTATTTATTTAAATTTGTTTAAGCCATTGTCAGCTGCTCCCCAAAATGCTAGCTCAGACTTCTAGATTCTTATAAGAAGTTAAGTCCAGTCCAGAAATGACTGACATTAATTTAATGATCTCAAAGTAAAGGTCACTTCAGATATTTGTGATACATCAGCCATGCATGGTAAGAAAATAGGGTGCTTCATCTGTTGTCTCCTGACAACGTAATCCCAAGAGATGGAAAACTGATATCAACCAGAAATGCATTTCCATTGTTTCAAATACAAGAAAAGCTGTGCAATAGGACAAGATGTGGTAGAAGATGATAGGAATCTCATTTAAAGAACTTATAAACACCCAGGTGTGTTTGTCTGATACTGTTTTCAAAGTTTTATATTTCAGTAAATTCAAAAAGCTCTGGAGGTAAAACTACCACAATGAATAGAAATACATTAATGACAGATTTTGGATAGATTTTGCATGGCCCTTATTAGGGACATAAATTGTGCCAGTTGTGTGTAAGAAAGGAAGGCTCTGGGGTCAAAGGTATTAATTTGTAAGGCTCTGAGGTCTTCTTAGACAGCAGCTCAGATCCTCTGCTTCAAGGAACTGTCACAATTTCCTGTTGGCCTAAGCCAGAACATTTCTGACCTCTGAGTAATTGTTAGGAGAATTTATTTGCACAACAGAAATAACTACAGAATGGAAACAGGCAGGTACACAGACATTACTCTACCATACCCTGATCAACCAAACATAGGGTGATGGTGGGGTAAAACATGAGGCATTTCTTCTTTGTGTAAATATCTTGATCAGGCCCAAGACTGTTAATATTCTCATTAATCAGTGAAGGAGGGGGGAAAAGGACACTTTTCTAGACTCTCTTCATACTTAGAAAAGGTTAGAAAAAGGCACCTCTTAAAGCAGAACAAGCAGAGATGCTGGATTTCACTCCAGTGGAGTCTGTCTTTCTCCACTGATGTAGGTTGCTTACACTACTCTCCCTATGCAAAAAATTGGGCTTTGAGACTGGCCTAAGTTGCAGACTAATGGGTAAGATAAAATCTTTCATTACTAGCCAACAAAATTGTGCTCTAAGTTGCAGAAAGGGTGTGCTTCTTGAAGTGTATCTATGGCATGCCTGGTGCTTGCTGTGAATTTTTTGCCCACCCTTCTGAAACCATCTTTGGAAGTGATCAAAGGTCCTCAGATATAATACTAACACGGATGTTTTGAGTCTTTGTCTTCAGTAAACGTTATAAAATCATCTAAATTTAAAGTGTTCTCAGTATATACAGTACCAGTGAATTTTCTCACTCATTGACTCTAAATGTAAAGGGAAGTATCACAACAGTATTTGCAGAACTCAGAACGAGTTAATTTGACAAAAGGGAAAAATGAGCTCATAGATGACAGAGTGGTTCTTTGCTCTTTTATCTTGAAAATTTGTAACACTTCTAAAATAATGTCACATCTCATCCTCTATAAACCAGACTTGTGACACTGTTTGGAGAAGGAAGCTGTTTTTCTTATGTAACATCTCACATGGCATGCTAACCTCTGACCGTAGCAGCCAGAATCTTTCTTTTAAATTTCCAGTGAGACCTGCAAGACAAATGAAATATTGTTGACTTCAGAAAAAAAGGTGTCTTGGTTTGAGTTAGAACAGAATTAATTCTGTTCAGGGACTTTACTTTTAAGTTAAGTCTCTTCTAGCTAACTATATTTTCTGCAGTTAATGGCATATTTTTGCAGACACTACCAAAGACTGATGTGTAGAAAGGCTCTTGCTTATACTTGCTCCTGTGAACACCAAGGTCACTGCTAAATTTGTGTACCACGCTGGGGGGTACAGAAAGTAAAAGGCTGCACCTGTGGAGAGAAGTAGACAGCGCAGGTAACCCTAAACTGACCAACGAGGTATTCCATCCCGTATATGTCATATTCAGTATAAAGCTGAATGATCATGAAGGTCAAGCCTCTTCTTAATGGTTGGCATCCAAGGAGGACTCTGACCATTCTCCCTTTGATCTTGATCCATGTGTTTCTGAATCCAGCTTCAGAATTCAGCTCCTGAATCCAGTTCCCACCTGCCACTAAGTCCTCTCTGAGACTTCCCCAGAGCCTGCTTCACAGCATTAGTGGTAATGTAATGGGTAATGTAACAGCTAACGGTAATATAATAGCTATAAGGGGGTGGGCTGGGTTCAGTATTGGTTTTATATACTTGTATATACACTATATTTTGTTGAAATATATATGTATGTATTTCATTTTATTGTTTTTATTTTCATTAAAGCTGTTTTAATTTTCTTTTCCAATCCATAAGTTTTTCTCCTATATTCTCTTTGGGAGAGGAGACGGATTAATAGGGAGCATCTGTCATTCATCTAGTGTCTGGCCCAGACAAAAGGTGTATGGAATGTCAATGTACTGTTTTCTGAACAATTATGGGAAAATACTTAGTGGAAAATGTGTTTGCCTTCCTGAGAGCTCAAAAATGGGACGTGAAGTTCCTGAATGACCATTTTTGGCTTGGGGCAACTTAGAATAGTTTTTCTTCAGTTTGTATATTCGTTATTATTTTTGGTAAAAAGCCAAAAGGAAAATACTCACTGCTGAGAGTGCAGGATGTTGGCTAGAGGCATAACTTCCACAGAAAGTTTAATCATGGATAGATATGGGATTGGGATGGATAGACCATTATACACATACACTATTATCAAGCAACTTTAGCAAGTGTTATTAGAAACAGCATACTGCTTTTCTCTTCAGTATTTCATCAGCTTGAGTCAGTGTGCAGCTCTTGCCAGAGGACACCATCATCTTTGCAGGAAATGCATCATGCAGGTGACTTAGAGGTTCCAGAACCACTCACAACTGAGTATCATGAACACTGTGAGTCATCATGTATCTGTGTAGTCACATATGAAGTGAAAAAAAAAAAAAAAAAAGAATTCTAAAAATGAAAAATTAATCCTTATTCTTGAGAGTTTAATTCTGTCATTTCCATATGCAGATTTATATGTTTCAACCTCTCCTATTACAGAGTAGTTTACTGCAAGTCGTCAATAAATAAGGTGAATCTGCAAAGTTTTGTAGCTGAATAAAACATAGGATTATGCTAAACACTCCAGCTATTACGCAGAATAGCAATATTAATAAGCAATGTGAGTTAACTTCATTTAGTTATTTTTACAAAAGCTTACTTGAAGACTACTGCACTCGACAGGTAATGGGACTGAAAGAAAGAAGTCACTGCAACCTCTCTTTACTTGACTGTTTATACGGAAAGTGATATTTTGTGTCTGTTTTTATAATGAGGACTGTTCATGTGGATAAACTTTTCCTTATTCATCAAGGTTATTCTTACACATGGACCATTAATGTCCTCATGTAAAGGGCGGTCTAATTTTATTATTATTGTATTCATCATATGGCAAGTGTTGTGTAAAACCTGCCAAGCTGGAGTTTGTCCGAAACATCTTCTTGGGAGGAATGTTGATGTATCCATAACATTCCGTCCCAGAGTTCAAACCTGTCCTGAGACAGATTTTGCATCATTAAGTGGTGATTGCTCATGTGCTGGGTTCATGATTGATCGCAAGGCATATACATGGGAGATTTGCTCAATTAGGAGTCACATCATGTGATCCTGGAGTCCTAAGATTTATGTTTTCAAGTCTGTGAAAGACTCATTGACTTTCTCCTTGGCTTTTAAAGAAAATGTTACATTTATTTGGCTCAGGTTGTCTTTGGAAGGAAGGCACTGTCATAGCTGATAATCAGCAGCCTGCCTGATATTAAGTCTGTAATACACAGTTATATTTTTTAAGTATTTGTCCAAAGAAATTCCATCTCTTTCTAAATTAAAAATTTGACAGCAGTTTAAGAGAGAATATTCTGGATACACTCTCACACACATCACACATTTTTTCTACATTTTTCCCTCAAGTACTCCCATCATCCAGTTTCAATCTCCTAAACTCTTTCTTTTTCATTTGTGATCTTCCAATATAAGTTCAGTTCAACATTTGCATTAGGTCTTCTGTTGCTTTAAATGGTTTAGTGACCAAATGGTCTGATTTCAGATTTATAACTCTGCTCTTACAGACACCTTTTTATTGCCATATAGAGTCATCACTTCATTTATACCCATCTCAGAAAATCAACAGCAAGTAAAAGCAAAGAACCTTAATACTGTTGGTTGGAATATTTACACACAGTGTTGAGACATGCATTAAAGAGCCAAATTTAAGTGGAGTAATTATATTTTATTACTCTTTTCCATTCTCCAATATTCTCTATTCAGCATCTGTACACTTTTCCGACTGTGAATTCTCTTTCGTCTTCTGTATTTCTGTTCTCAAGTGTGTTCCTTGGCTGTCTTGGCAAATTTGGCTCAGAAAAGCATGTGGAAGTTCAAAGCTGGTATCTATATATCCTCATCTCTTTGATCTGAATTCTTGTAAGTACAAGCTTTCTGAGAGACCTTTTTTTCCTTCCTGGTAGCTGCCTGGAAAACATTGTGTGAATCCTCTTTTGCGTTCTATTTCCAAGAATTCACTTCTAGTTCTGTCTTGAGTTAGTAAGTGAAAGTATGTGCAAGAAAAAAAAAAAAAAAGTCTATGGGATGTTTTTTAGACACCATACAATATTTCCATTTCAACTTGATTTGCATTCAGCTCATGCTTACAATTGTTCCTATGATCCAAGCCATTTTGCCAGATATCTGAACAGTTCTGTCTTCCTTTTCTCCCTTGACATACAAATTCATAAAATTTCACCAGTCTTCTCTCCTCATTCATGAAATTCCCTTATATCTTCTTTTCTAGTCTTGACTCAATGCTAGGTGACCTTCTCAAACTGATAAATTACCTTCTCAAATACTAGATCTACTCCTTCTTCTCAAGGACTTTGACTGTTTATTCCTGTTTCCTTTATATATTCCATAATCTTTCTTATGCTGGGGTTTGCACATCTTTATCCCTATTCTTTTATGTTTTACTTTTATGCCTCCCTGACCATCCATGGATTGACCCACACAGAAAGTTTTAGAAGTTTGCTCCCATTCTCCTTGTCTGAATCACAGATACAGGGAAGGATATGTAAGCCACATCAAGCTGTGGAGCTGCCTCTGCTCTGTACATCCTGCCATTACTCACCCAGCCACTGCAGCAAGACTGCTGCAGGTGAAACAACATACAATATTTTTTTTTTTCACTTAGTCCTCATCTTGATTAGTTTCAATTACAAGCTCTTTTTTTCCAAGTTGTATGAGTAAAAGAATGACTGCCTTCATGAAAGCCAGATCTATATAAGGAGTGTAACTTTCTCCCATGGACCTTAACAGGGAACCAGCCCAGGTGTTCTATAGCACAAAATCAAAGTTCAAAAACTTCAGAATTATAGCTGTAGGCATTGAAAGACAGTACAAGGAAATCTACCCAGACAGAGAGACTAAGGAGGAAATAGAGAAAAGCAGAAGAAAAGTGACAAAACAATGAGGCCAACGAAGGAATACTGCATTTGCCATTCAGGTGCTTGGTTGGCGCTCAAGATTTCAGGATATAACTACCAGGTCAGCCACAGTCTCCATGAACAGGAGGAAGCTATTAGTTTAATTTTTCATTTACCATGTATATGTGACACTGCAGAGACTATGTGCCCCTGTTAACATTACCTAATGCAGAAATCACTCCAGGCCACCTGGCAGAGAGATGCTCTACTTCTCTGTACAACCCTTCCTTCTCTTCCCTTTCTTGTCTACTTCTTCACTGACACTGCATTCATGAATCATAGAATCCTTTAGGTTAGAAAAGAACTTTAAGATCATCAAGTCCAACCATTAAGCCAACACTACTATTAGACTCTGGCCTCAAGCACCAGCCTATATAGGAGAATGTTTTCTTGCTATATTGTAAACCCTTTGGTAAATATCATAATAATAAATATGTGTAAATATCTGATGGCTAACTTGTTAATTTACAGTTTGCTACATTTTTTTTTGTTCCTAGACATAATTTAGGTAGATGAAACATAAACTGCAATAAAGTACTGCATGGTATGTATGTACATATACAGAGAAATATGGTAACATATTGCAATTGTAGTGGTTAGCTGAATGCTACACTACTGAGTTTCTTTTTCCCCAGCTCTTCACATGATATGAAATTTCAGACAATTTGACAGAAACAGGATCCATCTCTCAAAATTCTCCCTTCAATTATTAGTTGCTATTTATTATTCTTTAACACTACAACTCAGCAGTGGTTGGAACTTGCTAGGTTCCATTGCTTTTTACTTTCATGAATTCCAGGCAATTACAATGTTTATTTAATTACATAGCACAGCAAATTCTGTTAATCAGTTCTGTTTGCACCCAGCTGGGATCCTTCATGATACATGAGTCTCTGTAGCTGGTGGAAAATGAAGAAAGACAGAAGTGATGAAATTAATTCAATTCAGTAATACATGATCTTAGAAGCATGCTCAGACCAAAACTTCCTCTGCAGGTTCCTGTCCAGCCTGAAAAGCTGGGATCTGAGATCTGCTCTGAAGCCTTTCCCTCAGGGAAGCTGTTAAACTACAGAAAAAGTCTCTAAAGGGTCCGAGGTCTTTAGAAATAGTCGACAGTTTATGTTAGTATTTCCTTTTAGTTGTTTTGAAAAGGGGATTATTCGCATCGTTCTTAGTGGCTGGACAGTTACATTGCCACATGCTGTTCTCTTCTGCTAAAAAATGAAAGACAGGAGTGGGACAGGTGAGAGCTGCAGAAAAACACGGAGGAGGAAAACAGTATATATTTAAGTATCATGCTACCCTACTTCTACAGTCCATGAAATCTCTGCACAAAGATCTACCTGTCTGTTTTCTACAATGGGATACAATCCAAAATACAGTAATACAAATAAACATTTCCAAACAGTCCTTCAGTGAGTACCAAAATATTATTTCTTCCTTATGTCAGTAAAAAGTTTAGATCTATGTACACTGATGTAATTTCTGTGAACTGACGGAAAGAATTGTGAGTACAACACTGCCTTATAACCAGGGTCTGATAAAACCCCATGAATTAAAGTTTTATACAGTGCAATTCACCCTGGAATCTCATCCTGAAAAAAAGTATTTAGTTTAAAATTTGGCACTTTGTGATTCACCTCACAGCTGCATTTACTGTGCAGATCCTGCCATACCACTGCAGCAGGTTGAGGCAACATCATTGCATACATAATTCCCAATGAAAATTTGAAACAGATTTAACATTTAGAGAGAGATAGGAAACTTTTTTTATATTTACTATGTACGTATAATTATTTGGAGCAATAGGCTTTAAAACAAACAAACAAACAAACAAACAAACCAAAACAAAACAAAAAAAGAGCAAAAACCCAAAGAAGAAGCAACTATTTTCAGCCACTTTCTTATTCTCACAAACGTATTTCTGTTTGTCTGGGAAACACACTGTTATGTTCCAGACATGCTCACATAATCTTAATATTGGCAAAAGCACAGTATCGCCAAGAGGGCATACTTGGAGGTAAATTGATTTCACTCTTCTAATGGAAAAAATGCATGGTATTCTGGAGTCTTTTGAAAAAAAAACACCAAAGTGAAGCCACATCCCTGTACATAAGCATTGGAATAATTCCTAAGTGCATAAAGATGCTTAGGTGATTTTTAGTCAGACCAAAAAGCTATATCCAGATGTGAATAAATTATCATGTGGACTGCTTTTTCTATTTGAAAAATGATCTATGACCACAAAATAATATATAATATATACCAGACTATCCTCCTGGTGTCATCTTTGTGATGAATGAACACCACGGGGTAGGAAGAAATTTGCTTTCTTCCTATTTTTCCTTCTATACTTGTAGATTTATACTGAGATGAAAAATGAAACTCTGATACAATTGCTGGTTTTGAGAGATACATCCCATTCACTAGCACTGCTCAAAGACATCAGCAATTTGTGGGAAAAAATTGTGGCTACATCTGGGCAGCAACTGATGGAGAGTGGAGAGAGAGAGAGGCATGGGGCTCTGTTACCTGCCACCCTTCCTGTTGCACAGCTACTTCACAGACAGCCAAAAGACTATCAGTGTAGCTGGGTCTTAAGCAGTGTGCTTAGATCCAATGAGTCCCATCTGGTCCAGGGGTCATATCCAGATTGTCCATGCAAGATAACTATCTCTGTGCATACAGGGAGATTTGACTTTGAGGGCATCTGTAAGGCCTAAAGCAGGCAACCTGAGTATGTGAGGAGCCGTACAGCTCTGTTTTTTCTCCAACTCCTGTAAAAAACTTTACAAATACTTTCCAAAAGCAGCTTCATGTAAAAGACAGGAAGGTAGGTTAACCAAAGAAACGGGAAATCCTTAAAAACAAGTCAGTGTTGTATTACTGGGAATCTCTTTAACCCATATAGGAAATCTCCACTCTACTGGTTAGCACATTGTTGCAGGAATTTTTTTCCCATTGTCCATCATCTTCCATGGTCCTAAGAAGTACTTTTTTGCCTGAATGTGAAAAGTAAAAATGATGCATCACCACTACATGCATCAAATTAAGCTCTGACTCCTAAAAGGACCCTCAAAAGCAGACTCAGTAACCTTAACAGTTGTTCTGACCCAAGCAAGTGCAGATGGGGATGTGCGGTTTTCACTTATGACTGGCTTATCTGAAGACAGGGACAGTATATTACCATCCTAAAATTGCACTTTTCTATGGGTGTATCTTACCTGATGTGAGACAGGTTGCTTCACATACTTCTTACACAGACTAGTGATGTTTCTCAAGGAGAATAGACAATCATTATCCCAGAGGGAAAGGCTGTGCCTTTTCTTCACTTTACTATTGCAATAGTCAGGACATGATAGACATGAGTTTTTTTTATGAGAAAAACTACACATCCAAATAAAAAACTTGGTGCTTGTGAGGCCAAATGAAGTTAGAAGTAAAGAAAGGACCTGAAGGAGTGGGGAAAATCAATGTAGGACTAATTTCTCAGATTTGAATGATGAAGGATGTTTTTAGCTATGTTTGCGTTATTTACAGAAACTGAAATAAGTATTTGTGACTTCTGCTATTGTTACCAGGACACCCTTGGAAAAGGACAACATCAAGAAGATTTGTGTTTGTGCCTGCAAACTAGTATTTTTTCAAGTTTTAACAGAATACTACAGAAAGAACTTCCAAGGCCTTTGGCTTCCAGATGATTCAGATGAGTTTGTTTCCTTTTTGGCAGTGTCACAGAAAGACAGAAGAGGAAGTGCTGTAATCTCAGCTGGGCTGTATATGTCTGTCTGCACAGTAGTCTCTGATGAAAAGAGGTCATGAAATAGCCAAACTGAGGATTTCCTTTTTTTTTATTTTTTTCTTTTAATTTTTTATTTCATAAGACATGATATCTCATTTACAATAGACTTCAAATACATTTTTCAAAAAGGATGACCTGGAAACACTTACAGACTTTAGATTTGAAAGAAACCTTTTGCAACTATGTTCAACAGGTATATTTGGTACACCTCCTACACTTTTTCTCTAGAAGATGATTCCAAATCCTTCAAGTATTTTAGGGAATAATCTCAACCATCTCCAAGAACAATAACTCTGTGACAGTATGAAAAAGAGGTGTCTGAACCCAAAGGCACTTTCAAAATGATCACTGGTCCTGTCAGCTTATGTCAAATGTGGGAAAGAGATAATTTTGACTGTCATTGATTATAAAAAGAGATGGAAGAACAAAAGACATTTTAGAACAGTACGTCAGCACAGCTCCCTTATTCCCAATACTCAGATAATTGGTCTGATGCACATATCACAAACAAAAGACCTGAGACAGAGTCCTCCAACTTAGTTTTCCCTGATGCTTTGGTCTATACCAGTTACTTAGCATTCCTTCTCTTAGCAGGTTTAGCTGAAGAAAACTTATGTGCCAGAGTAGTATTCAAAACCTTCTGGTGGATTGCCTTGTTCATCACACTCAGGCACAATGTGCTCTTTTACATCCAGGGCATCAGGCCAAGGTCTTTCTCTGCTGTTTTTAATGGCTATCATCAACACTATTACTGAGACACATTGTTGGAGAGATCAGGGGCTATGAAGTTCACCAAAGCTTCTCTAAAATTTTCAGTAAGCTAAGGACCAAAGAAGGTGTCTTCTCTGGGAAAAAGCAATGAAGAAGTTCATAGGACCACTTTCTTTTGTTCCTACTCCAAATCAGCAAGTGCCTCTGCAGCCTGGACTGCCCTGTACGTGACCTGAAACAAGTAATTTAATCCATCTGTGCTTTGCTTCCACATTTGTAAACTGGAAATAATCCTTCTCCACTTCTCCAGGCATCTTGGAAGATAAATTCGTTAATTCTTGGGAGCTGCTCAGGACTTTGACAAATTAGGCTCTCTGCATGCAAGCACTTACAAAAAATTTCTACTCCTGAAGCAACCCTTCTTCTGTCTGACAGCTGAAAGATAGAGGTTTGAACATACTAATCCACTGGGCCTTAAGACTTTAATCCTCCAAAGTCACCATAGTGATTATTATGCCTCGTTGAGCATCAGAACTGAACAAACAAATGCTGAATAAAGTCACCCTGCCAAAAGATTTCATTTCAGACATTTAGGTTTTGTTGGGGTTCCTCCCCCTGTCACCTCAGGCTCTCAGAAGAAAAAGAAAACAATCTGACTGAATATTAAGACAGCTGCCAGACTCAGTTTTTACCGCTAAAACCATGAAACAGCAGCCATAGAACTCAAACTCCAATCACCATGGCTACAATGGGGGAGGCAGGAAAATGAACAAGAACAAAGAAAAGGAAATGGCAACATTCAAGGACAGAGAAAATTGTGATAAAGGTGGTCTTGATCACGTTTATTAAAGTATTGGACATCTTCACAGGCAGTAAGCTCTAGCACAAGGCTGGTGCAAAGGTAACATTAGTTGCCACTATATGACATATACAATGGTCGCCAGAACCATGCTGATGATGCCTTTCATTCTACTTTTTGTTTTACAATTTACTTTGAACTAAGTTTCTCTTAGTGACCTGAAGAGATGCCTAGAGAGGAAAATGCTTTAACAGCATACAATGGGAAGTTTGTCCCTGTGAAGAAATTATGCTGTGGGATAGTCAGATCTTTGAGTCTGTCTTGTTTGATCCCCAGAGGTGTAATGAGATTTGGATGGGATGTGTGTGAGACATATTGTCTGCCTGATAATTGTGATCATAGAATCATATAACCAGATCATGAAGGACAATTTATTTCCTACACCTCTTCATATACTTTCCCCTATAGTATCTTGCCAGATATTACTGGTGAGTTGTATAAATCTCCTCACTCGCTATTATAGTTCTGGAAATAGGACCATATTACTGGGCAAGTATTATAAATCATAGAATCATAGAATGTCTGGGCTGGGAGGGACCTCCAAAGGTCATCTAGTCCAACCCCCTCACCGTAAGCAGGGACATCTCCAACTAGATCAAGCTCCTCAAAGCTTCATCTAGCCTGATCTTGAATGTCCCCAGGGATGGGGCCTCCACCACCTGTCTGGGCAACCTATTCCAGGGATCTGTCACCTTCATACTGAAGAACTTTTTCCTCACGTCTAACCTAAATCTCCCCTTTTCTAGCTTAAAGCCATTACTCCTTGTCCTGTCACTACAAACCCTTGTGAATAGAAACATAATAAATAAATAATAAAACATAATTCTCTGGAAATATATTATCACTCTTCAGGAGAAAGCATTCTGTAGCAATCAGTTGAGCACTGAAAAAATAAAAATCAGTGTATGCACCTAGGGCTAGGACTAAGCAAGCAACATTCTTTGTGTTTATCTTCCACCCTGATACCTACAAGAACTGGTACTCATCAATTGCTTTTAACTTGACGGTGTCATTTTAAGGTTCAACACTAACTTCGTATATGCGGGTGGATCTACGGTTTACAAGCTTGGTGTGATTCTAATCAGCAAAACACTTTTCAAGTACTATTTATGAGAACTTGTTGATGTGGAAAACGAGGTTGGAAATATTGTAAAAACACAGTCAGTCTGGTATGGAAACAACTTCCAAGAAGCTATTTTTGAGCAATTTCCACTTCTTGTCTTGCGCTTAAACAGGAAGCCGTAAGAATCATAACAGTGACTCTCTTTAAGTTCTTAAGCTTTCTAAAACCTTGCAAACAAGTCAAAGTTTCTGACATAGTACTGGAACATTCTTATTAAATTCAGATAAATTTTACCATCCTAATCTTGTGCTTTCCTGGCCAAGAATACCTGTAAATTAAAAGGTGTTTTCAGCAGCAAGGCTGTTTAGAAACCAAAGGCTATATTCCTGTCTCTGACAATCCTTTGGCAGCAAAGGATTTCTATCAGTTCTCCACAGTTGGGGAATTTGGCTTACCATTTCCTTGTCTAACTGTTTCTTCAACATGTAACTACATGAATCATAATTTTTTGCCATTGTCCCAAAGCTGCAAAGAATTGTCCAGCAAATTAATCTCCTCATTCGTAAGTGCTCAGGATTTTACTTCAGGATGGGATGGCTGTTTGTCCAGATTAATAGAAGGAACTCTGCATTGTGCTTCAAACATACAGTTAGTCTAAACGAGTGCCAGTAACACTGTGGGTGTGACGTGTTTGTCTTATCTGTCCTTGGCTGATAATAAAGGAACAGACATCTAATGAGCAGATAGTTGTTATGGAGAGGGAAGGAAAGAAAAAAAAAAAAAACCAAGCTGCAACTTTCCTTTTGTCAGACAAGGGAAAAGAATAAGAAAAAAAAAAAAGCATCCTACACCTGAAATTACTATTAACAGGAGAAAAAGTAAGAAAAGGCACTTTTTCACCTTCCATATCTCCCCGGTCACTCACTGTGTTCTACTTGTTTTACTGGAGAAATCATTTTGTCAGCTAATTGTTTTCTAACAATAGCTGATGCAGCGCATAGGAAGCTGAGCTACACGTCCACTGCCCTTGTGCCTGCTCAGGATGTCCACCACGTGCAGGTGGCCTCGCAAGCGTGCCCTGCAGAGGGTATTTCTGTCAGTGACCTTCACAGATCTCATTCTGGGCTATTTTTGTTGGTGGGTTAATTTAGGATATAAACCGGAAAGGAGCTTGTTACCATGAAGGAGGAAAGATATATTATAAACTTCACAGGAAATTATCTGTGGTCCATATCTCAAAGTTATAAAACAGAATCTGATTGATATGCATAAGAGCTGAACCAGGCCCTTAAAAACAACATTTAAAATTTACAGCAAACAATCTCCTGTTTTTCTTTTGCCCTTCTCTCTTTTTCCTCTTCTCTTGCAAGTGAATTGGTTTTCTCTAAAAGTTTTCTTCCTTCTCCTTTATGCGGTGGTGACAGATTTGTGTTTTATTTAGGAGACAGTATTTTATTGAGGTGATGGACCTTGGTAGAAAAGTCAAAAATCTAGCTTTTTCTAAATTTTCAAATAATTGTTAAGAAACACTGTACAAAATATGATTGTATGCTAGACAAATGAGTTAGAATGGTTAATGCTGGTATAGTTTAACAGAAGGAGAAACAAAGATAGATATATCTTGTTGCAAAGTTTCTCAGGAAAGTTGGCTGAGAAAGGAATCTAAGAACTGAAATAATCCCTTGTCCCCTTTCTCTGCTTTTAATATTTACCCTGAGTTGTTATGTATAGATTACAGTGATGAAACTATATATGCCTCACAGTGCCTTTACCTTAGTTATCTGAAGAACATGCAAGGACTGAAAGTTATGTTTACTGTCTTCTGTTTGTTACAACTACTTCTACATGTACAGACATACACACATACTTGTGTATGTATATGTATGTTTGTGTATATATATACACATTCAGGCATGTAATTATTTGTTCCTTGATGTTAAAACAAGATATTTTAATCCCCCAGGAAAGGACACTTCCTCCAGATGTACACATTTGTCAAGACAGAAGTCTAGATGATGGTGCAGAGCAGGGTTGGGAGGAATGCTGTTCCACATCGACTTTCTGCACAGCTGAATGACAAGGATTATTAATGCAGTGGCACTGTGGCCCATTTTGGAAACAGTAAAAACCTACCGTGAGGATGTTTCCACTGGAATTTGACAGCTTGGCATAGAGAAGTGAGAAGACAAGACTTTGAGCAGTCCAGAACTGAAGCAAGCCTCTAATTACTAAAGCTTTTGAGAAGTTTAGGACCAGTTGGATACTAGTTTGATACTTCTGGAGAAATTAATACGGACCAATGCTAGACTCCCCACTTTAAAAAAGTGATCCAATCTGTGTCTTTCATATCTCAGTCATACTGTCAGCCGTCTCTTAAGGAAAATCACCAATGGGCAATCCACCACATCTCAAATAAGCAAATCAACCTGACAAAAATGTTGTGCTGTGATTGAGTTTCATTTTGCCCTTCTCTCACTGTTTAATCTTCCTTGTTTCTCCAAAAAGCTGAGGAACTAATTTTTAAAATCATATTATGGATCAACTGAAAAACAAAACAAAAAACACTGAGTCTCACAGAAAGTTGTTTCTCAGTGATCTAAGCACTCGTATATTTCTTTTCTTGATTTTGCCTATCCTTTTGGAAGGAAGGGTAACAGAGTTGGAAAAACATAGCAACAATGGTTTCAGTAATATATCATTGAGACAACATTATCTGCTACTTTTTAAAAGTATTAATTTCGTTATACATTCAAACCTGATTTTTGCCCTCTAAGTGTTGCTTTCTCTTTAGGAGCTCATGTTTAGTGTTTTACCTACCAAGGAACATGAAATCCATGTCAGCATCATTGCTTTGCAGGATATAATCCCTCTTACAAATATTGCTATACATCTAGAAGAATGACTATGCATTTCTCTGTGTTAAACTGCTTATTGTATAACTGAAGCTATGTTATCAAGTTAGTTTGATTGCAAAGTGCCACTGACATGAAGAAATGTAAACTCTCCAAAATCATTCAGGGCAGATTTAATCTTGTCAAACTTAACAGAACTAAACACTGGCCATGCAGGCTGCAATAGCTACCTAGGCACAAGAGACAGACACAAGCCCTTCCTAACAGTAATTCATGTTTAGGACAAGTGGGATAAATCACAACCTGCAAATGCCTGTTTTTCTTCCATTGTATGTGAAGGCAGATGATGTGATTTGCTTGGACTTCATTCCTAAATTATAAGGGATAAAATGGATCAGATGATCCCAATTTTAAAACTTCTACCCTTTCCATTGCAATTTTTCTGACAGTTTGTTTTTCTGAATCATGCCAAGAACTTCTCCCTCTGTCTCTCTCCTCCCCTGCAGGTAATAATACAGATGGAGTAGTAATTTTAGATATTTTAACAAGATCAGTGATACTGCGTTGCACTGCCAAGACCAATATTCATGTGGAGATGCTAGGAGATGCTATGTTTTTTTCTTCTGGTATTATGCTCTCTGGGTTTCATTTTGTGGTTTCTCGGAATATGACTTTTTTTCTGTATTTTTACAAGATGTAAAGTGAAGTTTATGTTTATGAACAGAGTCTCAGAACACAGAAATATTTATGTCAGAAGCAGTCCAGTAAGGGCACCAAAAGGACAAGTGAACATTGTTCTAAGAGTAACCCTGAAGGATCTCACACTCCTGGGAGAGTGAGCAGTTCCGGTTTTTACAGTGGACAACTTAGAGATGGCTCACCAGCAAGGTGCAGCTTTGAGAGCTTTCTCCATCTGGAAACCAGCCAACTCTGTATTTCTCTCATAAATTGCAACAGCTATGAGAAGATTGAAAAGATTTTTAATCGGTGGCAGTCTGGGCCAATTTTGAAGATATGACCAAGAGTAGAAAGGCTTCATTTCCCACATATTTTTTGCATCCTGAAGGCTTCAACCAAAAAAAAAATCAGATTACACAAAAAAAAAAATCTAGGCCAAAATCTTCCCACTTACAACTGGGCAAACCTCATTGATTTCCCAGCCAAAACCTGATGCTGCAAGACCCAAGCTCTAGCAGCAGAGGAAATAGGGAGGTAGTATATTTATCCACAGATCACTGATTTCCTAATTTTATACTTAGTATCCTACATTGTGAGACACCAACAATGCTGTCCAAGCCTCTTTGACTGTGAATATATTACCAGCTGCATATCACACTTAAATTTTAGATCTTTTGTAGTGAAGCATAACATTTTTTTAAATTGTCTTTTAAAATGGTATCCTGAAAGAACTCCTGTAGATATAAAAATGAAGTGGGTCTGAATTTGATCAAGACTTTGGGATATTTTCAAGAAAAACTGATATGGTGATGAAAGCAATGGAAACAAAATTTCCAGTTTCTTCTAACAGCAATTTTTGAAAGTTGTTTAGTTGTAGAGGCAAACCTCTAATAAAGAGAGTTAGGGCACTCTAACAGTACAGAAAAACCTACAAAGCAGTGTTCCCAAGCTCCAGGAGTAGAATTAATTATGCTGAGACACCTTACTTTTATGGGTGGTTATATGACTCATTTCTTACTGGAAAGAGTTAGGCTTCTTCTCTAGGATACTCAGCAGACATGACTGGGAGCTGTGATGCTTGAGAAAGACAGCAAAAAGTGAAGAGATGTAGATTAGAAATTTCTTCCCCAGACTGAGCTGAGTATGGGTTTCAGTGCTGTAGTTAAACAGGATTTAGAAGGATTTGGCCTTCACAGTCTGAACTGGCTTCAATTTATCTGTCTCAGCTACAGTTTTCTATCAGGAATGTTGTCTTCTGTATCAGGCCACTGCTGAAAAAATCAAATGTATTCTACAGAGCAGAATGTCCCTCTTCTATCTGCGTGGCCAAAGTCCAGAAATACTGCTTTTCTGATTTCACACTGTTGTGTCTTACCCTGGAGATATGAGTGGTATCTTCACACAAAAAATCTTGTAGTCTTTTAGTATGGTCTCTTTCTTGATATCTCATATTGGGTACTCAAACCTCCAGAGGCTAAGAAGCTTGCAGAGATCGAAGCTGCAAGGTGCTGAAGGTGCTCTCTATTCACCTACTACCATTCTGACCCCTACCATCTCTAAGTAGAGGTAGCCATCTAAGTAGCCAGACTAGAAAACAGATATGTGTTATTGATCCATTCAGTAGCAAGGATGTTAGATAGAGTTTTCTTCCCTGAAATTTTAAGCAAAGTTATCCTAAATCTCTTGCTGGATCTAGGATCTCATGCTAAGGAGACTTAGGCACAGAAGTCATGTGCCAAACCACAATGTTTTGTCTTTATTAGTTCTCTGAACCAGATGGTCTGTGGACACCTACACACCTGCTTGCCCATGGCTGTGGTGCACTGAGCTTAGTCACTGAGTTGGTTCCTACCAATTGTATGTTCCTAGAGTAGCATGTGAGCATAAGAGCAGGATTTTCTTTCTTCCATACCTTCTTTGTGGTGCCTACTTGGTTACTAGGGTTTTTCACAGCAGACACTCTTTGCATGTTTGCATAATTTTTGGCATGAAGCTTCATTCATGGCTGGTGCCTGAGGCATTACCATAAGTTAAATAAAAAAATTACCCTGACATTTCCTGGAAATCTCTCCTCAGCATCTGGATGCACAAATAATGCACAATTCACTTTGTATCACAGCCCAGCCTGAGTCGTACATGTCTTGACAAGCTCAGTTTCTGCAGTGTGACCTGTATCTTTGAACAGACCTCAGGTCTTCACCCCCACATTAGCCTACCTCTAAGAAACACTTTACACATCATTAAAGGCTTAATGAAAATAACAAACTGTTATGTGCCAGGCCTTATCTTGTGGACATCAGAAGATGAAAGCTGAAGAACACACCCAGCGTTAGGCAACCTTCTCCATGTGGGAGGATGTGAGTGGCCGGGGTCATCGTCTCACCACACACACACGGACAGGAAGAAAATTTAGCAAGTGCAGCACTCCTGGCCCAGCCAAGCACAGAGAACAGGAGTGCTGAATTAAGATGCCAGTCAACACTGCTTCTCTTTGATGTCATGCAAGATGGGAGGCATCAGCCACAGGTATGCAAACATGAAGGTCGAACACCATCAATCGCAAGGGAGAAGCTGCCTCAGCAAACCAGAGTGTGGGTTTCCATTTGGCTAAAACAAATAAAATCTGAGAGAAAAGAAATAACTGCAGATGTATCTAAGTCACAACTGAACTCTTCACTGCAAGAGACAGGACAGAAAACAGAAAAATGACAACTTTCATATGCACATTTTATTGAGATTAGTTATTACGACAAAGGAGTGAGTAGAGAAATGGAAAGATATTTGGGGATTTAAATTGCTTCTCTGTAAGTTCTTCAGAGACTTTATTTGTCCTAGCAAGCAACACACTTTCTGAAAAGCTCCACACATTTGCTCTGCAGATGTAGCTTCCATTTTTATTATCACTTCAGATCAGTTTATCTGAATCCCTTTGTTATAAGCATTAAGACTTAGATCATGGCACTCCCCAGGGCCAGGAAATATGGATCTCTCACATTTGATGACTGTCCTGGGACTTCCTGGATCTGCAGTGTAGATGTGAAGGGTTGCACATGTACTGAGGAGTAGATGGAAACCTGCCTCATGTTTCCCAGTCCCTCTGCCTCAGCTGACAGAGCAACTACCCTTCATTATGCCATACTTTAAACAGAGATGCTACAAAGACAGAATTACTTTAGCAGACATCTTTTCTTTACCCTAGACAGCACCCAATCCAGGAAACATCTTCAGTTCAGGCTTACCTATAATATCTAAATAGTCCATGGGACTACTTATAACTCAGCATGTGCTTCAAGTCTGGCAAAATCCCTTTGTGAGAGACGGTTCTGCTGGACGCATGACTACACGGGTGTGTTTTTCTGAAAGTGTTCATAGGCGGTGAAATGGTTATAGACGACAGAGACTTCAGTGAGTTGTCAGGTCAGGGCCTAACAGCAAGCTTATTGGGCTACTAGTTTCAATATATGAATTAACACGAATCAGAGTGAAGAATAAAAATATCCTATCTATTTTGTGTCTTTTCAGAGGTGTAAGGTTGTAATTAGTGTTTTACTTTATTGTTGAATTATTCTGAGCAGCTAAATGCAATTCAGCAGTTTCAGCAAGGCACTAAGTGCGACTATAAATGTGCATGTATATGTAGCACTAAATATCAACACCATGTTTTCTCAGGAAAGAATTTTCACTAGAAGAGAGAAGCCAGCCAGAGAGAGAAACATGCTAGTCGAAGGCTTCTGCAGTACTAAGATCACATTTGCAGCTGTTTCAAATCACAGCAGCCCATCTACCCAGTGACACAGACCACAGAGAGCATGCAAGTCTGTCTTCTTTCTTTTCACTGGTGCCCCATTGACAACTCGGTCAAATGCAAGGCTTCACACTTCCTTTCAAAAGCCATAAGTGGGGCTGGATTCAATTACTGAACGCACTTCATACTGTGTGACTCCCACATCGCTTATGTCCTGCTGGAAGGATGGACTTGTTAGCTTCAAGTAAATATTGTGAGTGCAGGAAACAAAGCTTCCCGAAGAACAGCCCCATGACCTGAAGCTCACTCCTCGAAAGGCAGGAGTGACCAGGAATGACTGTACCAGGGCAAAAGGTAGCAAGATCTTTTACTCTGTCCACAGCTGCAGCAGGGGATTAAGGAAAGCAGTAACTTTCAACGAAACAAATAAGAAATGTGTTGCAGTGTGGGGAGGCATATGCTCCCCTAACAGGTAAATACAGGGAGCACTCAGTATAGCTTGTCCTTCGTTGATAGGGGTAAGTCATAGGCACAAAATAAAAGGTATAGTTTTGTTGGGTCCAAGAAGTGTTCAGCATTTCATAAGATGACACATTTTATGTGTTATGAGTTCATGTGAGGTCAGAAGCATGTGCTTGCCTTCAGCTTTTGCTTGCCTGGCTCACTTACTGTGGATAATGATTTTTCCTGTTATCTTAATTCTCAGTACTAACACAGAGTAGATAACATTCAGGTGCTGTAATATATTGATTTTAGCTTTATTAGGCAAAATAGGTGATGGTCTTTTTAGAATACAACTTATAATGCTGTCAGGTTTTTGGTTTTAATCTTTTTTTGTTATATTTGGTCTGATAAGTATATACTGATGAATTCCCCTAATTGAGCATTAGTGTTATTTATGCTCTCGAAACTGGCTTGAAGTCCGGAATCTTTTATTTTGCACAGAAAACAACTTATTATTTATGATGTTGTAGAATGTTGTTTTAATACTTGATATTATAACTTTTATTCTAAAGAGTAAGGCTATTTATGTACATTAGTTTTGCATTTAAGGAAAACATATATTTTAAGCTGTGTGCTTTTAAGGGTAAAATCTCTTTTGTGCCCCTATGAGAAATGACCCCAAAACAGCAGAGATTTTTCTTTGTGTAGAACAGCACAGTTCTACAGCTGGTTACATTTTAAGATAGAGTAGAGCAAGTACTGACTCAGCTACATAGATCTTTAACTGTAAGCAGCACGCAAGAGCGTATGTTACTATGAAAGCTGTCTTTCATTCGTCATATCATTTTCATGTCATTTGTCTATGAAAAATGAGTTGCTTCTAACTATTATTGAACATTTGCTCACATTTAAATCTACAGTAAATTATGAGCCATAAAATTCCATTTTGAGGATTTGCTTTTTCATGAAAATATAAAATATTTCAATGTACAAAAGCAAATGCTAAAATCTTCTCGCTCTTCCTTCCTCCTCCCCCACCCCCCACCAAAGCATAATGTCTTCCGCGTCTTGTTTATTAATGACATCCCAAACATGCATGACACTAAACATCATTGGAAAAGAATGTGAAACATATTGATTCACAGAATATCTCAAGTTGGAAGGGACCCATAAGGATCATTGAGTTGAACATAGTTGCATTGCACCCAAGTATGAAAAAACTTTATTGTGTATTTAACCTTATTTGCATGCTTAAAAATTAGGCACGCCTTACATTGAAGTCTAGGTGGGTAGCTGTTGTCACTGGTAAACCAAAGTCACCTTTTTACTTCTTTTTGGAACACTGGCTTTTTTGGTAGAAATATCTGAGACTCACTAATAAAGAACCTATAAATCCAGTTTCCTTTAACCACACACAGAGGCAAATGTTTTTTTTAATAGCACTTGTCGTTTCAGAATGAATTATGGTTTAAAGATGCACTATGTAATTTTTTTTTCATGTTGTGCCATTTGTTCTCTGATCAGGGAGGAAGCCCTGTGCTTTCTATGGAGTCAATTAACCCTGAAGACTGGCCATAGTTCTAACCTCATGCTTTAACAGAAACCACTAGAATTCTTTAGCCAACTCTAAAGAAATATGTAACTTGAAACATACAGCTCTGTGAGCCAGCTGGCCAGAAGATTATGATTCCCCCCACCTCTCCATTGTTCTTGTTACGTGAGATAGCTGGATACCTGGAGCAGAGCATGTGACAGTATATAATAGATGTAAGAGGTGGCCTGGAAGACAGTGCAGGGAACCTTGGCTTTATCTCTCTTAACACAATCAGACAAAACCCAAAATGCATACAAGGTGCTATTCTGGGCTAAAACAGTGAAACTCTCCATCACAGAGATAAAAAAAACCCAAAAACCAAAAAAACCAGCAGCTTAAAATATTCAGTGACCTAAATATTCTCTATCAAGGACATGAAATTACATTCTAGCTAAAGTTGTCGTTGAAACACACAGAAAGACACAAAGACATAAAGAAATAATCTTGAAAAAAATTACCCATACCTGAAGAACATTTCTGCCACCCACCCCCAACCTCAGTATTATCAGGTTATATGTTTTAACAAAACTGTTTCTGTTTTTTAAGTTCTCTTTCCTCCTCCCTTAAAACTGTTGATTTTTTTTTTTAACATGGTTATGTTCCCTATCTTGGCAAATAGTATGTAAGGGGAGCCTGTGCATTACTTCTATCTTTATTTGATTTTATACAAAATAACAGTGTTCCATGAGACCTACCCAAAAATCCAGAGAGTGAATTTTCACAAGTTGTTGCAAAATACAGACAACTAAAAATAACCCTTGCTTGGCCACACATTTCCCACTCTGTTCCCCCTAAAGCCAGGGGAAAGCATTAGAGTTGTGCAATTTTCTTGAGAGGGATAATAGATGTGGTGGCCTTCAGACCAGTACATTTCAGATGAGTGTCCATCCTAGCCAGTGGCTTGCCAGCAGTCTGATACTTTCCAAGCTACGCAGGTTCCAGCCTGTGAGTCTCATGTAATTGGTGTGACGACAGATTCACACTGGAAAAGAAAGGTGATCGTTCAAGCAGATGGTTCCGTGCCACTAAGCCAAAGCCAAAACAAAACCCTCCACAAACCAGCAGATCAATGACTTTTAATCTCAGGGTTCAAGGACACTGTAATTCTACAGCCCTGTTCACATCTGGAGGAAATGTGAGGCTGGTATGGAACGGAAAGCATAATGCTATCCACAGCTCACAGCCTGCTCAGCTGATGGGCTGGCAGCAGCTGGGGACTGGCAATCTCATCGCAGCTCCTTCTTCTGCCTGCTTGTGCAAAGATTAGCCCTCAGTAAGTGGGCATCTACTTTTTGTATTTCACTCACTTTGAGTAAAATCTTACTATAGCTATACTATATTGTGATTTACCATTTTTTTCTGTAGTTTAGCCAAGTTTTGAAGTCAAGTTATTATTTATTTGTTTTATTCACAGGAGTGTTCTTTCTTATTATTTATTTTTGAATTTTTTAAACATACATCAATTTAAATATTGTATAAGAATATTTATCTTTCAGATCTCTTGTGTTTTGTGTATCCAAAAATTTGTCCACACAGCCATTAAACAAGTTTAAAGATATCAAAATAAGAGAAGCATTTTGATTTCAGAGGAATGAAGTTAGTTGTAACATTGTAAACACAAATGAGTGTGGAACATATCAGGAAAAGGATGCCATGGTCTCATGATTCACTTGAATCTGACAAAGGTCAGTAAAGGTGTGACTGAAACCATTTATGTACTGAATATGTCAGCAGCAGATCACAAATAAAAATGAATTTGACTCAATTCATGGAGAAAAGGAAGCTGAGAGTGAGGAACACAGCATATGACTGCATACAATTACCTGCAAGTCTGGAGTTCAGAGAATTTTACTAAAAAGGTTTGGCACTTACAAGTAGATTTAAGTATAAATGAAATTTGTAAAAATAACGTGGTTTTTTTGTTGTTCTTGAAGATCTTTTTGTTCTCAATATTTTATGGTTCACATATCACTGATTTTACTGACATTTATTTAATATATGTGGAAATATTGTTTTATTTATACGTGCTTTAAGTGATCAAAATTTCCCTTTTTTCCACAGAAGTAGCTAAGTGCAGTCAAAGAAGAGACTATGCCATATATCCCTTTTGGTGAGGCATCCTTCATGTCCACATTGGCGTCAATAATATCAGAAAACAACCAGCAGATCTCTGAAAGTCACAAGCCATTCTTTATGGCCTTGTTCTGCTCCTCCAAGATACTATATGAGGTGTGATCTATGGAGAGCACAACCAAAATTCACCATTCATTTGATTCAAATACGAAAAAGAAACTACAGAGAAGAGAGTGTTCAGCTGGCAGATGGGATTCACCATAGTTCACCTGGCTATAGAAAACTCATCTCACCAGTTTCAGACATCAGCTGCAAGTGAACTGAATTGTTCTCTAGAATGTTTCTCTAAAAATAAGGATCCTAGATAATTAGGTCAGGTCACATGTTTGCTCAGATTATTTCTAACACTGGTGTCTACAGTTAGAAGCCAAATGACACAATGTAAATCTACTACTGTTCACTTAAGCTGGACAGTTAAACGACAATTCTTCCACTAAATTTTTTTTTCCAAAGGTAACTTTTGCTATTATGCAGTCAGACTCACTCTAAAAGAGTAAGCTTCACTAAAATTATCTCCTTCTCTAGCACTGTTGGCTTGAAGATCTTTCTACTTTCAAACACCAACAATCTCCCAAGTGTTTGGTGTTATCTCTCTGCAGGTGTACTGTCTGTGCAAGGTACCTGAGTTGAAGACATTGCTCTCTTAAGTGGTTTTTATAAGGAATCAGCTACTACCAGCACCAGCACATCTGTTCCCATTCAGGGGTTTTGTTCTGTCTCATTGTATTTGTCTGGATTTGAGTTAGAGCAGAACTAATTCTTTTCAGTGACTTTACTTTTCAGTTAAGTCTCTTCTAACTGCACTTTCTGAAGTTAACGGCGTAGTTTTGCAAACAGTGTCTGCTTCTAGCAGGGATAACACACAATGTTTAGAGTTACTACCAAAGATTGGTATGCAGACCAAGGTCTTGCAGGGAGGAGCAGACAGGACAGGTGACCCTAAACTGACCAACAAGGTATTCCATCCCATATACATCACATTCAGTATAAAGCTGAGGGCTCATGACGGTCAAGCCTCTTCTTAATGGCTAGCATCTAAGGAGGACTGTCCATTCTCACATGGATACATCTCAGTCCATGTGTATCCAGTTCCAGAATCTACATCCAGAATCCAGCTCATGAATCCAGCTCCTGTCTGCCACTGAGTCCAGCCTGGGACTTCCCCGGTGTCAGTGGTGACAGTGAAGGAATTGCCATCAGGGATATGGTTGGATTTGATGCTGTTTTTGAGTATATTTGTATATATTCAATTTTATTATTATTATTTTCATTAAAGCTGTTTTAGTTTTCTAATACATAAGTCTCCTTCTCTTATTCCCTTTCTCTTCTAGTTTGGGAGGGGAAAGGGGTTAACAGAGATCCATAAGTCTTTCTCCTCTATTCCCTTCCTCTT
>NW_008600783.1:62266-102628 GCF_000691845.1 Merops nubicus
TTTCCCTTTGGGAACTGAAAGGGGCTAATAGTGAGTATCTGTTATAGGTGACAGGGACAGCCCTGACCCTAAACCTTGACAGTACTGCAAGTTTCCTGAAGTAGGAGAAACTTACCTAGCACATATCCTAGTAGTGATCAGTTCCTGTATTGTTACTACAATTATTAAGAAATACAATAGCAAAAAGTTCTTCAGCCTTTATTGCTTTGCTTTTCCTGTAAAACCCTTGGCCAGCAGGAAATATTTATATACCTATTTTGTTCTTGTTTACAGGCAGGGTTTCAGTTCAGTGGCAGGACAGAGAAGAGGGTGCAGCTCTGCTGCCTTTGAATCCACTCTTCTGTTCACTGCTCTGCACTACCTGCACAGAAGCAGTTCTGGTCTGAAGTGGAAAGGCAGGTGATGGTAACGTCTTTTTTTTGTGGGGCCATAAGATTCTTCCCAGTTCCTCCACATCATGGGATGACACATCCAAATCCACAGAATGTTAATATCAGGTGAAGCAAGGAATGAGTTAATATCTGTGATAGGGAGAGTCAGCCTCAACTGTCGATGAAGCCACCTGGTACCTATTAAGGAGAAAGAGGAGTGAGAGATAAAGTAGAAAAGTTTTATAGTGCAGGAGAGGATGAGCAAGACACAGCATTGAGCTAGTTGTAAGGGTAGTAAGCAGAGCCAGGTTCTTGAAGCCACAGAGAGAGGGGAGATTTATTTGCTTCTTCAGTAGACAAAAAGCTACTTTTTTCTTCCATCTGTACATGAGACATTGGTTGGGCCCAAATGAACTAAATGCTGTTGTAGACAAGATATCAACATAGTTAGCATGAAGGTGAATGGATATTTGGTAGACTGAAACAAGGATCCTGGATTAATATTCACTGGACACAGTTACTGGTGTTCCAGGATTTAAATCATGCCCCTGTCCCTGTTTGGTTTTAGCCTTTTTAGAGTTTTACTTTTAAGAAGAACCTAAGGAATACCGCTGTCTGCCAAGTGATCCAGTAATTTTTAGGAGACAGAGATGGCCAGATTACTCATGAACAAACACTTTTCCTTTTACAAAATAATTTTTGCCTAAAAAAGACAATATGTTTCTCAGCTTCTGTTAGAACAGGCAGAGTATTATTAATCTTTATTCTCCACTTCTAGATTGTCTGCCTTCCCCCTTCTCTGCCTTCCTATTTCCCAATTCAAAATCTGTGGTGAGAAGTGTATAAATCACAGTGGATAAGTAATTGCTATACAAAAAATGATTTAGCGATTTGGTTGTTGTTTCCCTACCCAAATAACGTATTCTTTTTATTTGTGACACAGGGGAAATAAGACTACTGAGTTATTTCTCAAAAGTTTTACTGCAGGAAAAGCATATGAAATCTGAGCAGCAGAAACAGCTCTGGGTGTCACATTCTGCCCAGTCTTCTCTGAAGGCTCCATGGCAGGCAGAGCTGCAGAGGAAAGGACAGATCATTTCTACATGCAGGTGTTTAGGACTATCTTCCTTGAGTCAGCTTTTGTCACTGAAGGCCTAGTAAGAAGTACATGGCCAGCCAAGGATGAGGGTCCTCTCAGCCTCCTGACTTTCCATCTGCCTTAGAGGGCTAAAATGCACAACACTGTTGAATGCATTCAACTTAAATGATAAGACCTAGCCTTACAACTCCTTTCTGGATTCTGCTAGCTAGGTCTTAGAGTACGCATGCATTATCTTTATAGTAAAAATTATCAAAATACAAACTCCTAAATTGATGAGGTTTTCTCTACTTAATAATGCTGTGGCATAAGCATTATTGTCAGAAGTGCTGTTTTGTTCAGTGGTCATTTGACAACAGTGAGTGCCAAAAACATGAAACTAAATAGTGTACGTGCTGGAGCAGTTCTGTGCTCCCATAATCCTTTGTTAAGCTATTAAACTCATATATCTTAATGCCAGCAGAACCGGAATAGTTTGAGGAATAGAGTATTCTGCAACATGATTTTTGGGGAAGTGGGAGGGGCAGGGCTGAGAAGATTGAATCTGCCCTGTATGAGTGCACTGACTGTTCTTCCCCACAGAGGCAAAACAGGTTCTTTTGAGAAGTGATTTTTGTTTGGTTTTTTTGACTTCCAGAGCAGGTCTGCTAAAGCACTCTAGTGACCCTGTTCCTTCCCCTTTCCTGTGCAGTATTCCTGGAGCTGGTCAAACTTTTTTTATGTTGGAGATTGGCTGAAGTTCTTTGGTTTCAAATTAACTCAATTAATAGTAAATTAATTCTATGAAATACTGGCAGCTGTTCTGCATAATACTGGATTAACAACTCACTTGTTAACTCAGGTACTTTCCTATGTCTTAAGGGAGCTTGTCTTTGCCGTCAGTGCTTCCAAAATATCCTGAATTCAGAACATCTCTTTTTTTTTTTTTCCAGTCATTTAAAAGCACAACAATGCATAAGCTTGCCCAATGGGCTAGCAATGACAAGAATGAAAGATGTATTTTTAGGAAATTCGCGTACGCTGTCTGTGTCTTGCCAGTCCCACGCTGGCTGCAGCTACCTGTTTTAGCAGATATCTCCCCAGTCCCGTATGGAGTCCAAGGGCTCAGCTGCGCCCTGCAAAGCTTCCTGTTTACAGCTGTGCATCCTCCAAAAACAGAGCACTCTCTGCTTCCCACATCTCAGAAGCCATAGACGGATCCTGTAACATCCTGTGCCTTTCCGTCATCACAGCACTGCTTTTTCTGAGAACTACCAGGAGAAGTTGCTCACAGGATTGTTAACAATTGGTTGTCACCTTCTGGATGTGTCAGACCATCGAGTACTCCAGGCTATTGGGCTTCACTGACAAGGAAACAATATCAACAAAATATTTGCCCTTTGTTCCCCACGTATATTGAGCTCACTGTGTATCACAACGGGTAGTACACTTCCTACACGGAGAAAACTCACTGCTGCTTGATTTGAGGCTGGATGTTATATCACTTAAAGTTCACAGACTGAACCCGGACAGAAATGTAGCTCACTACCACATGGTCCTGGAAGCTGCACAGCTTATCTTCCCTGTTTACCTCCTTGTGGTTATAGCTGAAGCCAAGGTATGTACACTGTCTGGCTCCTGCCAGAGATGTAGCCTCCTTGAGGAGAATAAAGTCCTGTCTCCAGCTCCCTCCAAAGAGAAGCCCAGATTAAGACTTCATTCCTCTCATTTCTTCCCCTGCTCTCTGCCCTACAACGCATGCCTATTGTCCTCAGTGGTTACTTAACAACATTCAAGAGAGAATGAGCAAGAATGATAATTGGAATATAAAGAGAGAAATCCTCCCTAGTGTGGAAAAAAAAATTAATTCACTGGTACTACATGAAATTCACTTGTACTTTGTCTGCTGAGGGCTGCTTACACAGGCACACTTTGGGTCACAGGAAAAAAAAAAATAAAGCTGAACACGTTTGTTTTTTTTTGTTTTGTCTTGTTTTCTTTTTCTGAAGTGAGGTAGCTTCAGACTGTGTAACCCAAACCTGACCTCTGTCTTGTGCTCGCTTTTTGTGAGAAGAAATCTGGCGCCATGAGAAGTGGACTGCACCACCTCCCACAGCATCCTGCTCCCCAGGGACCATCAAGGATCTGTGATGGTCCTTTCCTCAGTCCTGCCCATGGCAGAATACTGAGATGTCAGTGCCTCTGTGTGTGTCACACAGATCATGTAAAAAAAGGTCAGGATCTGGCCTCAGTATGCAAATCTAGATTTGCCCTGTAGTATTAAGGTTATGTGAAGTTTGGAATTTGTACTGCTCTTATTGAAAGGTTGCCTCTAATTAAGTCTTTCAAAACGTATTTGGAATTATAGAGTCCTTACAACCTTTCCGTTGTTCTTGCAGTCAAAATAGCAGCAGCCACAACCATGCACACCATGTTATTAAAAGGACTAAACTAAAGACTGTAATTGCACAACACTAAGTAAAATGTATACTTTAGAAATTCTTTCCAACATATGAAGGGATTCAAGAGAAGGTAGATTTTAACATAAAAAAAAAAAAAAAAGTTGCCATAAGCCTGAAAGACTGTCCCTACTGAATAAAAAAATATTTTCAAATATTAAAAAAAAAATTAAGAAGATAGAATGCTTGAAAAAAATATCAAATAAACCTCAAATCCACTGATGAAAGAGAGAATTCTTCAACTCAGAGTTTAAATTAATGCAATGAAAAATGAACTGTAAGTTAGGGGAAAACCTACTTTCCTTATTCATCAAGTAAAATCAGTAATGAGATCAAGCAGTAAACAGATCTTCCTTTCTACATGTACTCCTAAAAATAGTCAATAGACACAGAATTTGTATTAAACATGTCTTTGAGAATAACAATGAGCTGTTGTCAAAACTCATTAATTCTATCAACTGCTTAATTCTTTCTTCATCCATCTTGAATCCGCATATACATTGTCCTTCTCACTAAAAACATATTTCCACATACACATGATGTCAAACAAAAAGAAACCCAAATGAAAAAACCTGGTATATGACTCAGATTTTTAATACATCTTTCTTGTATTTGTGCAAGTTCGTAGTACCTTTGTAGGGACAGAAATACAAACTGTTCTTAAGAACCTTAGTTGATTGCTAGAAGGCTGGCATACAAATAATGTATAACACAGAATCATAAAACCATAGAACCATAGAATCCTAGAGTATTTTAGATTGGAAAGGACCTTCAAAGGTCAGCTAGTTCAACCCCCCCCTGCAAAGAGCAGGGACATCTTTAGCTAGATCAGGTTGCTCAGAGCTCTGTCCAACCTGACCTTGAAAGTTTCCAGGATGGGGCATCTACCTCCTCTCTGGGCACTCTGTTCCAGTGTTTCACCAGCCTTATCATAAAATAAAAATTTCCCCATATCTGGTGTAAATCTACTCTCTTTTAGTTTAAAGCCATTACCCTTTGTCCTTTTGCAACAGGTCCTACTAAAGAATTTGTCCCCTTCTTTCTTATAAGCCCCCTTGAAGTATTGAAAAGCCACAATAAGGCCTCCCTGGAGCCTTCTCTTCACCAGTCTGAACAACACCAACTCTCTCAGCCTTTCTTCATAGGAGAGGTGTTCCATTGCTTGGATCATTTTTGTGGCCCTCCTCTGGACCCACTCCAACAGGGCCATGTCTTTCCTCTGCTGAGGACTCCAGAGATGGACACAGTACTCCAGGTGGGGGTCTCACAAAAGCAGAGTAGAGGGGAAGAAAATAAAACACCTCCCTTGACCTGCTGGCCATGCTTCTTTTGATGCAGCCCAGGATACAATTGGTATTCTAGGCTGTGAGCGCACATTTCTGGCTCTTGTCCATCTTTTCATCCAGCAGTACCCTGAAGTCCCTCTCTGTAGGGCTGCTCTCAATCTCTTCATCACCCAGCCTATATTGATACCAGAAATTGCCCCCGACCAGGTGCAGTACTCTGCCATTGACCTTGTTAAACCTCATGAGGTTCACACAGGTCCACTTCTTGAGCTTGTCTAGATTCCTATGAATTTTATCCAGCCCTTCAGGCATGTCAACCACACCACTCAGCTTAGTGTCATCTGCCATCTTGCTGAGGGTGAACTCAATCCCAGTGTCTATATCGTTGTTGAAGATGTTAAACAATGCTGGTTCCAGTACAGGTCTCTGAGGGACATCACTTGTCCCTGATCTCCATCTTCATATTAAGCCATCAACCACTACCCTCTGGATGTGACCATCCAAACAATTCCTTATCCACCAAACAGACTACCCATCAAATCTGTATTTCTCCAATTTAGAGAGAATCCTAGAATCATAGGATCCTTCAGGTTGGAAGAGACCTTTAAGATCATCAAGTCCAAGAAGGATGCTGTGGGGAACTGTGTCAAAGACCTTGAAGAAGTCCAGGTAGACAACTTCTGTAGTTATCAAGTTGCTATCAAACAATGGATTTAGAGTCACATTGCTTTGTTGACATTTAGTCTTTGACATTACCACTGGCAGGGTTGGGTTTATTTTGCTAGAGTGGTCTTAGGTGGGAAGCTTTCTCATTGCTTGGAGGGAATTTTAGGCACCAGCTGAGTGTTTTGTGTCACAAGGGTTTATTTGACAAACTGTGTGACTGAGGTATGTATATATTTATTCCTGTGGGATTGCTATGTGATTTCCTTTAATTGAGTGTTATTACCTTGTTGCTAGATCACAGTAATGGCAAAGGTGACTCAAGTTCCCTGTGAATTTTACTGTGATGGAGTCCCCTAGGTAATTCAGGAAAAGTCCAGCCCGACCACATCCCACGGCTATTGTGTGATTTTCATTGAGTCAACAAAAGGGTCTGACCCTGAGTGAATTTACACAGGGCCAAGATAAACTTATCAGCCTCAATAACCTTCACACTTTTGTCTTCCTTCCCTCTATTTCAATGTATGTCGGTTTCACTCTGTGGTAGCACAGATGCCTTGTGAGCCACTGAGATCTTCCTTTCCCTTCCTAAATGTCATTACTATATTTCTTCTTCCATCCAAAATTTTATTTGCTTTGTGGAACTTGCTGCCACAAGATACAGGGAGGCCTTGATATGTTGTGGCTCTAGAAAGGACTACAAAGTGGTGCAGACTTGCACTCACAGGGCTTGCCACCTCCTGGAAACAAAAGCTTGGGATAAACCTACAACCTCACGCTTAATGGCATAGGTCAGCCTCTAGGTTAGGGAAATTACTTTATGTTTGTCACTGCAAATCTCAGGCACTGTACTCCTAGGTATAAAAGATAGCTTACCTGCTCTAACTCCTGGTCTGCCTATTTCTGTGATCCTATTGTGTCAGTCACCAGGTCACTTCAAAGCCTAAACATTGTCATAGATAGCAATTATTTCTAGGCTTCAGCTACTACTTTATTTTTCAGTGAAGGCAAAAGGGAGTATTTGCAATCCCATACTAAAAGTTCACAAGAAACATAGTAATTTTACCAGCTCAACCTGAGGTTAAGGCTATAAATAAACTTAGCTGTATTTAGTCATGCTCTAGTATGACTACACCGCACCACAGTCCCTGGTCTTCCTAAATCACACCAGTACCAGTTGCCTGACTTCTTCACTGATGCTTCAAGCACTTCAACAAGTAAATTTGGCATCAGCGACAAAACTCAAATTATTTGGGTTTGAATTATACAAGGACTTCATGGGGGTCCATTAGCACAGGCCACAGACTGTTCACTGTATTCACTGTGTAGAGGAAAAAAATGCTTTGAAAAGGAATAAGTCCATAGTTTTCAGTAACAAATATTATGTTAAAGGATACCTTGCAAAGAAAAAGATGTAGAAATTAAGTTACAGAGGTTTCTACCCAACCTTTCCCCTTTGGTTGACAGTTCAAGCTACGTATCAGGAAGCAGATGTGCGCCCAGTGCAAACTCTGCAATACTAGGTAAGCACTGTCTCTGGAAGAGGTGCTGTCCTTGGGGGCTGTTAGACTAAGGTCATGTCTGCACATCTCTGGTATTTTTCTATGTGTCACTGTTATTTAAATAATATGGAAATAAATGCTAACATCCTCATTAAGATTTCCTCGATCTCTGTTAAGCAGTTTCTTCTGTTTAAGACTGTATATGTGAGCTTTCCAAGTTCTACATTTACCACAGTAATATGCTACTCTACAGTAGTACAGTAACACTATGATTTGTTGAAAGTTCTGGACATCAAAGACAGCATTCATGATGCTTGAGAACTATGTGATTCAGTAGGCAACACTCCCTAGCATGTAGGTAGTCCCACATTTTCTTATGAAGTTATCTGATTATGGATTTGCCTCTTCTAGCATAGTCCTTCATCTCACACCACATCACAGATAGTGGCAATTCATTTCCACAAACTATTCCTGCTTTTCCAACAGTAGAAACACTGCTACACTTCTCTGTAGGAAACAGTGGAATCTGCACTTAAAACATGGAAGTCCACAAACATGTTTTTAAAGTACTTGGCTTTACAAGCTCTACATTTAAGAAAGATTTACTGCAGACTCACCAGGCAGGATGGGATCTGGATTGGGTTTTTGGTTTGATTAGTTGGTGTTTTTGTTGTTGTTGTTGTAGTGTGGTTTTGGTTTTGTGGTTGTTTTTTTTTTTTGTTTTTTTTTTTTTTTTAAATCCAGCAGCTCCTTAGTTCCTCTCCAAATATATGCAGTGTTTCCAAGTCTTGTGTTTTACTGGAATAAGTTACATCCTACTGACAGCCTATTGTCTCTACTACTTGCAAACGGACACTGGTAATTTCTCCATTCTCTCTCTTTCTCTCCCCGGGGCAAGTTTTGCTCAGGACTGTGCTAGATGGCTCATAAAAATTCCATTGCAGCACCTCCCAAGGTGAAGGAGTCTTGGTGGTGCATTTGTCATACAGACTGCCTGAAGACCAGAGACTGTGTCTATGGAGACAAAAAAAGCCCTCAGTGAGTAAGCAGATGAATGAAAAACCTTGCCCTGACCTTTTCCTGCCATGCAAGCAAACACCAACCAGACTGATCCAAAGGATCAGGTGGGATCAGCAGGAGGAGCAAGTGGCATCTTTATTGGTGTTCTTCAGCAGCCTATCAGAGAAGAGGAATTTATCCAGATTAGTTTCCTCTTTAATGTTCTTTGTGATTCAGGTCAATAGGAAGCACTGTACAGCTATCAGAAAAGGATCTTGATTTAGTATATTTAAGGATAGGGAATGGAAGTGGAAAACTGAAGAGTGAGAATGCTCAGGTAGGATCAGTGCACACAATCTATGTCACCTGTACTGTGAGTTTACTTACACAAAGTATAGTCAACCATGAAGGGCCCAGCCCATTAAGCTTCACTCTCCAGTATAACACAGACAGTCTCAGGGTATATGGTATCTTCCCTGTTCAGAGCAACATAAACAGAAGCTTAACCTTGCCCAAAGAATTATATACCTTTCAAGTTTTCCTTCACAGTTACCTGGTCTTCCTGAGTGACAGAAAGTGCTGAAAAAATAAGGTAAATAAACTCAGAATTTAGAACTGGAAGTGGCTGATTAATATTACTTTCTCAACTTCTGCTTAAAATCTGAAGAAAAAAACATCCTGGAATTGCAAAGACTGCGTTGAGGTTTTGTTGTTTTCTGGGCCATTTTCTCCTGAATTTATGAATTTAGATCTCATCAAAATTGGTGGAGTTATATTCATCTAACAATACTAAGAAGAGACCCCTTCCAATCCCTCACTTTAGTGACAATATTAAAAATGTAAATTCTCAGTTCTTCATTATTTTCTGCTTCTGTTAATTTACAGTCTCATAAGGTGTGACAGATACTTCTCTTGCAAGTCATGCCCAGGCTGCTGAGAGAATGCTCACAGCATATGTTTATAATCGTCTTTTGCTCTCCTACAGTTTGTTATCAAATGTATAATATAGGAAGAGATTTGAAATTTGACCCTGTTTCTTTAACGTTTTACCTCCCAGTGGAAGACCTGACTAAGGGGATGGACACCTAGGAAGTTGGTAAATCAAGCTACACTAATTTCAGAATAATACCCCAAACACGTATGACTCAGTCATGCAAAGACAGCATAATTGCATCCAGCAGTGACGTTTTCCCCCAAAAGCATGGCAACCAATTTTATCAAGATTTCATATCTTTATTTTTTAACCTGCTCATTTTTTCACAGCTACTGCAGCATGACTTGTTTTTGCCTCCAGCTCAGCCCCTCTGGCCATAACTCCACAGTGTGGGTATTGGACTCAATGCAAAAAAAAAAAGTTCCTTCTGTGGTGAGAATTAGGATCCCAAGATCTCCACAGCTGAAGGTTAAGTTGCCTCTTCCTTTCTTACTTCAGTTTAATACTATTGAGACAGAGCTCTAAGTTCTGCTGTGGAAGAGATTTATAACACATGGCACAAAGTCAGTTGTTGCCCAGTCCAATTACTTTTTTTTTTTTTCTTGAGATTGATCTGTTCCTCACAGAAGTCAGTGGGTAGTTTTCCACTGAATTCAATAGCTTTTGGATTAGGCAAAAATGAAGGAATGAAGCACCAGGGCACTACAGCACATATAAAGAGAAGGACAGTACATTATATGCATGTGTGTTTTCAACACGATTGGTGTTTCAGGCTGTTAAACCACTGTCTCTCCCTATATCATAACAAAAGATATCTGGATCTGGAAATGATACATTATTTCAGTGTTTTTTCTTCTATTTATTTTTTTTTCAGATGTATCCAAACAGTATATGCCAAAATGTGAGTCAATTCCTGTGCTTATTTAGATTCACAGAAGGTCTGTTCTGCAAAAAATAAAAAAAAATGTCCTTAGTCCTTTTCAAAAATAACCACCTATCTTTTCCAAAGTATGTAGGTATTTACAAAAAGCATGGTTACATTCTCATACGAAATTACATGCCAGCATGCACACATATCTTCACACCCAAGCAAACATCAAAAGTATTTGTCTTGATGGTAGTTCATGTCTTTGGATCTGTTAATATTAGTCTTCTGCACGTTTAACTTTTGTTAAATGTACCAAATATGTGGTACTCCAACTTTGTTGCAACACCAATTTGCAATGTCTAGCATTTTTTTGTGGTTTAAGGAGATATTGTCTATCAGGCTAGTGGTCTGTAGTAAACAGTTTTTGTGTAGTGAGAAAAATAAAGAAGAGGAAAAGAAGAAGAATTGTAAGATTTTGCAGACACTGAGGTAACTTAGTCAATGCTAAGATTTCTTTTTTTATGTAATTAAATTTACTGAAACAACGTCAAGCCCTGAAAAATTAAAAACTAATCACACTAAGGTCACTCTTTCAACATAAACTCACCTGTGCTGCATATGTTCTTCATAGTAAAGCTTTACATATATAATCATATAACATTCTTTTTTAATAAAACTTACTTCCATTGAGAGGATGGATGGTAGTCCAGGGATGAGTGATCTATGCAGAGATGGCTGCAGAAGGCCAGGTGATATCAGCCTGAGTTGCTCCAGCTGAATAGATGCTGAATAGCTGCAGGTCATGCTAAAGGCAGGGTGGAGCCAGGGAGTAGGGCAAGACACTATTTGATGCCTGCTGAAATCTTCCATTGAAAGTGGGATCAAGATCCTACATGATAGCATGCAAGAAAAAGAGATGATTTTTGAAATTCAGGTGTGGATGGTTTTAGAGAATTAAGTGTCCATGAGATTGCAGAGGAAAAAAAAATTCCCTAGTTATTTCCCCCATTTCCACCCTGTGATTGCACATACTGCACGCAGTCTAATTTGCCCATGGATTTATTTCTTTTTAACTAGCTCCTCACAAAGCAAAATCCTGGTGTAGTATATCAAGGGACTACTGCTTATACAAATTATGGATAATATTGCATTCAAGTTTGCCACCTCATTTCCTGTTTCATTTTCACCACTATTCCCAAGGACACTTCAGTGGACATTCAATACACCCTCAAGCCAACATGGCATATTTCCAGATATGAAACAAATATAGAATGGGAACTTTAACTATACTTTTGCATATGGATGCCAGAGGACACTTCCAAAGTCTTGTACTGTACATGTGTGCAGTCCACTCTAGGTGGGACTAACTCTAAGCAATGTGAATTTGAACCATTTTGCATAACTTGATCTAGTGCTGAAGATGAGTTCTTGCAACACAAGCCTTTAACAAGACATACCAGACCTGGAGTAGAATGGAGACTTAAAAAAATTTAACTAAGCTCAATATAACATATAAATGCATCACCAGGCTTTAATAACAGCCTCTGTGGAAAATAAGAAGTGACAGCAACAGGCAGCAGAGTCTGTCTACCCTCAACATACGTTGATTTAACCATTCACTTAAATGAAAGGGGCTAAAACTTCATGGGTGTGTGCGAAATGGGAAAGAACTTATTGTGCACCATCAGCATAAAAATGTCCTCTACAGCAGAACAAGTAGAAAGAAACTAACATAATCAGAAAAATTGTGGAGGGCAGAGAGAGGAAAACGAAGATGCATCTCTGTGGAACTGGTGCTGGGCCTCCCAAACCTTTAGTTTCTTATGAGTAGCTGAGATATATTCTGGCTCATTTCACTTCTAGAGGAAATTATAAATCCTTACAAACCCCACAACAGTCATGCAGCATCAAGTATTAAAAATCTGAAAAATCTTGATGCTTTCTGGTATATTTCCTACTTAATGCTTGACTCATGATGGCAATTATCATCTCCATGCTAGGAGTACAGTAACTAATTAAGTGGGCTCATGAAAGCACATTCAAAATCTGGAAGGAGAGCATAACTGATGTGATTATATCCCTGACATATTCCTCAATCCAAAGCAAGCTTAATACTATTTAAGTCCAGAGTTCAAATGAATAGAAGCCAAGTGCCAGGGATTGGAACTACTGCAGTTTAATGTACCATTTACTTTAAAAGATATTGTTCTTTGGAAGAGTCATTCTTTATATTTGATGATATTTGGAGTCAGAGTTGCCTAACGACTGCAACTAAAAGCTGTCTGGGTTATAAGTACAAGTGAACTACTTAAACACCATTCATTATGAAGGAAGACTGATGGCTACCTTGAGTCATGATCTGCTGAGTTAAAATACGAGCAAGGTATTGCACCTCCTGGAAACCAAATATATTGCACATCTTGAGTGGATCCGAAGGGCAATGCTAACAACAGCCGTGCTTCCACCCTCCATTGAACTCTGAGTTCCTGAAAAAAAGCATGATTAAAACTACTCTACTTCTGGTAGTAGTTCACCTGCTTTGGTATCATGCCTTTATGTCTTTCCTATATTTTTTTTGCCTTACAATATGCTAAACAGAATTTTTTGTCTTATAACCCACTAAACAGAGTTGAAAAGAAGAAGATAAGAGAAAGAATAAAAAGAAAGATGAGAAGAGGAGAAAAATAAGGAAACATAAGAAAGAAAACAGTCCAGACTTTCCCAGAAGGTAGAATATTAACAAAAATAATGTATTTGTACTGACATTGAAGCAGGGAGCTATGGACCAGAACATCATGAGTAAGGAGGTCTGTACAAAGGACTGGAATGTCTTCAGAGTTTTCCTACATCTATGTCTGAAGGAGTCATATATAGCTGTATACAGATGACTATTTAAGAACGAGGAAGAGATTTGCTTCGGAAGTGGGAAAATGATGCCCACCCCAAATCTGTGATTCACATTTTTTGTTGTCACTCTTTCAATTAATTGAGAATCCAATTCATTTATATATATATCTACATCTCTGTTTGTGTGCATGTAGTATAAATACATATTTAGCATATAAATTTCACATTCTGTGTGCATATGTGTGTGTGAGAGTACAGCAAAAGTTATAGTTCTTTAGAGCTTTCTGATTTTTCTTTCCTTATACTTGACACCTTTTTTAACATTCATACTTAATCAGGTAAAGGCAGAAGACTATTTTGTATCTTCTCAGTACAAAACATAGACTAGGATATCAGTAGGATTTGACAAGGTGATATTCCTACCCTATTTGCACATGCACTCACCTTCACACACACATGCACTCACATGTTCAAAATATAATCTTGCTTTTAAAAAACTGAAGAACACTACAACTCATCTGAGTCCTTTCAAAAGCAGAAATAGTTCTTGTTGAGTGTTCAGATCACGGGATCATACTGTCACATGCAGTTTATGTGGCTGATTATACCCGGATGACTTCACAGCGTTTTGCCAAAGACCTTAAGCTTTTTTAATGCTGCTATAAAAGCTTTCCTTTTGCAGCTAAGTTTCAAATGCTTAAGAGTTTGAAGTACTTTCATTGCAGATCTCTGACACTATATTTTCCACTCTGATGCACGCTTCTGTGAACAAAATTATATAAATAAATAAAGCCCACATGTGACAACATGTCTTAAGAGACTCAATACTATAAAAATATTTTAGCTACTTATGTTAATTGATTTTTAGCCAATCCTTAAACATGTCTGCAATTGCTACTGCTTTCTGCCTGAAATTATAGCCCTCTCTCTGGCTCAACTATTTAGCCTTTTAGAAATTTGACACCAATTTTTCAGTGCAATTATTTTGTTCTGTGGCACTCTGCTGTAAATTACTTACATTCTAAAGCACAAAGGCATGTATGCCTTTTCAAAATGCTACATTGTCTGAAAATACACATTTCTCTTTTCAATAGAGACATTTCTTTCATGTCTGCTTGTGAAGGTGTAATGCTTTGTTTTATTCATTTTATGCTGTATATTATTGTCTTTTAACTAAGCACTTTTAAATATAATGAACTGCACCATAAGACAATAATATTGTATAACTATGCTCAGAAATAGATGAGTTTGCCTCTTGTAACATAATAATAGCATATTTCAAAGTAAAGAAGGAGTTGCCTAATACGGTCTTTAGTGCAGGTTTAATTTATTTTACATAAAAGAAAATATCAGTCTTCTGAAGTCAAGGGGGAAATGTTTGTAATCGATGAATTTTGGGAATGGAGGTTGAGAAATTCAGAACTATCTAGGCTATTTAGCTACAAAACTTCAATTAATTTAATGGGAACTGCATCGCTAAGCAGTCTGCTTGGTATTCAGTCATAACATCTGCTGTAGGATCCTAAAAAAATGGAAAAGCTGCTGTCAGCTTTGAAACTGACTGAATTACTTAGCCGGCTCACTTACTTCAAGCCTTGTTGGGTAAAAGGTAAACCTTGACATAATTCTTGTGTTTTCCATTTTGCAATAAAGTGTGTAAATCATTTTGTGTTAGTACAAAGACTTTGTGCTTATAAATCTTGCTTGTCACTACAGCTGTAGTATTGATGTAGTAACCAGGTGGGGGACAGTCACTGTCTTACTCTCCTGAGTTTGAGAAGCAATATTCAAACAGAAATAACAGAAAAAAAAAAAAAAAAAAAATAAATGGAGCAGTTAAGACAGCTCTGACTCACAGTATAGAAAATTAAGGCTGACAGTTGCAGAGCAGTAGTAACTCTAAAAGCTCTGTCCATTCTGTCCATGTTATCTTACATTTAAACATTTCATCTTTATCTGTCTATTCGCAAGCAGATAATCCAGTGTAGGTAGATTAGACACTGCCTCCATATTTTCAGTTATTGCTGTAAGCCTCAAAGTGAGCCTAAAAGGAAAACAGAAGGGAATTAGAAAATATCTAGACAAAATAATACTATTTTATTAAATTTGTCTAGATACTTCCAAACGTTACAGCATTCACTGTTTTGCTGCTGGAACATGCCTAGACACAATGGACACTGGTGCAACAGGGCCAGGGTTTCATTCAGACTGACTGAGCTTCTCCTTATTTTTGCTGTAAGCCAGTTCCCAACATGTCAGAAAGACTTCCACCCCACAGAAATCAAGGGGAGGTGGTCAAGGACCACCAAGCAAGGGGTTGTGGGAAGGAATTAGTACAAATTCATTAATTTCCCTATGGCTTGGTTCAACCAAGCAGTACCCTGAGGAATATAGCTGCAACCTAGTCACCAAGTAACTCAATGTCAGGAGATTTTTCTTTTGTGATTTGTAAGCTACAAGGCAATGTAAATACAGTCTTGACTGTAATGAAAAGTGAATATTTTAGGAAAGAGCGTATAATGTTTCAGAGCCTTTTTAGCTTAAAAGAAAAAGAGGAAAGTGAGATCTGAAGTGCTATTAATATGAAACGTCTTTAAAATGTAGTGGATAAAGTAATTTAAAACCTGATTGCAGTAGGCTTAATAAAGTGGGAACTACTACTTTTCTGGAGATTAATGTTTATTGGGAACTTCATAGCTCCCTATGCATTATGCAGCTATTATCTTACCACACCACAAGGGCAAGAGGGAACTGCTGGGGCTCTGTCAGCTGCAGAGAAGCTCTGAAAGTCTGTGAAGTACAGGGAGCCACGGGGAGCCTGGCACTTCCCTAATGCCACAGTTCTTCAGATCAGCTGAGAAAAAAAGAAAGGAATCAGCAAGAACACTCTGGAAGGAGAGAACTGGGACAAAAAAATAATTGTTAAGTGTTATTGAATAAAGGAAAAAGAGCTACTACTGGCAGAAACAGAGCTAGTCTTTCTAGCCTTCATGGAGTAACTTCCTTAGCTGGGATCACGTTGGATTCTTTCAAAAGTCCTTTCCAATCCTTAGTTTCAAGAATCTGAAAATACATATGTATCAGCTGGTCACACAGTTCATACAGTCTCCTAAACAGATTTTAAATGTCACAGTGAAGAAAATTACAAAGAGTTTCAGTTAAAACAAAGCAAAAAATAAATAAATTCTATTCTTGATCAGCTATTCTGTACAAGTTACAGCTCGTCTTTGTCTAGCATAAGTGTAGGAACAAGGTTTTTTTTATGGATAGAGTTGTTCTATACAAACATTCCCTTTCATGGTTCAATAATTTGTACATAAACTGAAAATTTTTTAAACAAGTGTAAGCTTTTAATTTCACTTAGGTTCATGTTTTGAAGAAGGAAAGAAACTTTCATTTAAAAAATATTAGAAAACAGAAGGGAAGGTTCTTTACCTCTACCTTCCTGCCAAGTTTTCATTCCCTCCTGAGTAGGAAAGTTCATTTATTCAGTAATCATAAAATGCTACAAATGTTTTCTTTTAAGTCTTCAGTATTTTATCTGCCATTTTAACCCACACACCCTGCCATCATTGTCAAAGAGTCAAGACAATGAGATTTTCAAATTGCAGAAGCAGGTACCAAGGGAAAATGTAAATCTTTCATAATCCAAAAATATCTCTTTTCTTTTTAATACACTGGATTGGATAAATAATGTCAATATTTTTTCTTAAGTTCTTAGACCACCCACTAGCATCAGTAAAGTTGTAACCATACATGTATGCATGCATACACAAAGATATAGAGTATAAAGCAGAATTAATTGAAGAAATATTTTTGTCACTACTATAAAATGAATAATAAAGTCAATAAAAAGATTTGCACAAAGTAAAGAAGGATCAGTTTTGGATTCCTGTATAGCCACCAAGCAATTGTGCAAATATACTTTTTAAATTGCATGATTCTATCTCTGTGCTACAGCTCAGGTGTCCAAATTAGAGATAAACAAAACATGGAAATGGTGACTCATTTTGTCTGTATACATACCCAGTTCATCTGAATCCTTTCATGTCTTCTTTTCCCACTTTTTTTTCCACATTCCATTTATGCGTTTTGTGATCTTTTAGTGCACAATTCTGACCATCTTCCCAGAAAAGAGATCCCTGAAGTTCCTTCCAAAGCAGTGGTCTCTCTTCCATTTTCTACTCAGGAAGCAATTTGCCATCAGTTAGGTTGTCATCATAAAGTCAATTAGATATGTTCTCTTTTATGATATAAAGTTACCGAGACTTAAGTTTAGTCCACTCATTTAAGCAAGAAATCTCCATTGTAGTAGATTGATCTCTAGTTTCCAGTTTTTTCTTTAGTGAACATGTATTGGGCTCTAGGATCTGGAAAAAAAGGTTCATCACTGAGAAAGAGGATTATGTCAGATAGCTCACACTTTCCACTGCTATTTACAAGGAATTGCTTTAATTACTACAAAGACCTAGAGCTGGACTGAGATTTTTATGAGGAACAAGGCAGAACAACACTTCAAGAATGTGAATGTGATTCTTGCTCTCCCTAGTGCTGCTTGTCAGGTAGATTTGTGTGTTTGTTTTACATCTATTCCTGAACTAACTTTGCAAAGAGATTTGAACAAGTGGTTGAAGGACTGAGTGCAGGTGGGGAGAGAAAGTAAAAAAAAAACTCTGTAAAGAATAGTAGGGGAAAATACTTCCCACCTATGAGATCCACTTGGTAAAACTAGCTTTGAATCTCCATTTTTTCCTGGTATGAATCTAAACAATGTTTTTTTGTACTCATACAGTGTTTTTTTTCCTGGAAGGTAAGATTCCTCACACCTAGCTCTAGCCACCTGAAACACAGGCTTCTGGTCTGAGCTCATGCTTGAGGATTCTATTATGCATCATAATAAGAAAGAAGACCCTCCAGTGAATAAGTTAGATATTTGTCTTAGGGCAAGATGGAGAGTCCTCCAGCCATGCCCATCTTCCTCCATGGACTTCAGAGGGAGTTTTAGGTGATTTGTTCAGACCGGATGACTAACCTTCATGTGGCTAATGTCAGGCCAGCCTCAGCTTGCAGGATATTACACCAGACAGTGAATGACAGAGCAGAATACAGCTTCATCCACTACCTGCTTGCACACTAACCTCCTGAGGCATGAGTCCCTTCTTCATGTTTTGGGAATCAGGGCATATTTCAGTGAGGAAGAGGCACTCTGTATCCTTTGTTCAATCAAAGTTGCATAAAGTTCCAGGTCTAAATTTCCACAGTAAACTTTTAAGGAACAGAAACAGAAATAATCATGAGACAGTTCTGCAGGACAGACCAGTATAGCATTAAGTGCTCAGTTCACAAAACAGAAAATGGTCAAAATTGTATGAGGAGAATTTTCCTTTTGAATTAAATAGCTAGTTGTATACTCACATGCCACTCTCACAACCTAGACTATTGTGACAGCCATGCTTAAGTGAAGTGAAAGTTATAGGAATCTTTGTTTTTAACGTTAATAGTTTTTAGGGAAAAAAAAAATTAAGATGACTTCCAGAATAGTTCTGTGTGAATACTGACTGTCCTTGCTATAGGCTCTTAGCTCTATCCAAATGACTTTATAAAACACCACATAAAAGCCAAAGAAAATAAAATTTGGAGCATTCAAACTATCCTAAATTTAGATGTCTGACATTTTATGCCACTACTAGTTATCCTACCCTTATTTTAATCCTCCACCCATATTAGTTCTATTTTCATCTAGTCTAACTATGTAGCTATTCTTAAAACTTTGCCATTCTTCCAAATAAAATCTCTGTTTTTCTAAGACAGGCTGTTGAATACTGATATAGCATTAGAGCTTGCAAACACCTTCAAAAATGTTTAAAATACATTGGAAATGCTTACTTCTTTCATATAATTTCACAATGTGAAAAGTGTTGCCTTGCTTTCAACATTAAGGAGTTGATTCCAAATCAACATTTGCAATTATTTCAAGTACGCCAGAATCAAGTAAATTAAACTAATTGAAAATAGCATATTATTAGCTCTTACTCACATGATGGAGTATATCTATTCCACTATCTAAAATGCATGAGTCATTTATAAGGTATAAAACCAACATGAAGGGAAAAACTCTTTATAACAACCAGCTTTTGTTCTGAATGGTTATTTGAACTTGTGTCTTTTTTTTCACTGCATGTTTAGAGACACCTCTCCTATGATGATAAAAGACAAACATCAGAACTTCTTTGCTTTATGTTGAACTACCTATTTCAACATCACAGTAGTGAAGCAAATTACAGCAGACATTGACTAATGTACAAGTTTACACCACTTAAAAGTGACAAGCTGCAGGTATGAAAACTGGGTGGTGTCTTAAAAGGATATACCATTGTTTAGTCCACATTTACTGTATTTTATCTACAAATGCTAGAACACTTAGAGAATTAAAAACACCTATTACATTTTTTAAATAATTGACTAATATACTGATTATAGTTGGTTATTGAACTATTTATGCAAGTCACTCTAGGGGTTTTGGAAAAAAAAATAATGAAGAATTTTCTCATGTGGATGGTGTAAGCCCTCTTTGCAGCATTTCCAGCTCCTCTCTGAAAATGTAGAGATACCCTTCTATTGTTGACGCTGACTGAGAGACACCCTTAAGGTAAAGCTGTACTCCTACAGTATAACATGCAACCCAAGACTGTGTAGCTTACCTTATTGATTGCAGCCACCGTACTCTGGCAAAGAAGAGCCCAAGTTTCTGAAGGGGTCTAAAATCCCACACACTTATTTAAAGAATTTCTTGAAGTATTGCAGGAGAGGTAAAGATTATGTAAAGTATCTGTGCCTGAACTCAGGAATTTTTATAGAAAACTGGGGCGTTTTCCTTACTTGGCACTGCTTTAAAGGAGGCTGATACTAAGGTCTATGAACCACCACTGAGAGACCAAATCACATTCAGATTTACACTTCCAACATTTTAACCATTGAGTCTACTTTCTTGCATAAGTCCTTCTAAAAAGAAAAAAAAAATCCCTATCAGTATTTGAGTATTTATAATAAAATTGTGTGATTTGATTATTTAAAGGAGAAACTTTACCTTTACATACTAGCTGGAGAAAAATCTGGTACCTGACATTTTCTATTCAGCTTTGCTTACCAGAAGGACAACCTGCTGAACAACTTCCATTTCTCCCAGTCCATCTCTAATAGAAAGCAACAGGGACATTGGAAAACCCTGTCCCAGTTGTTCATGACTGCAGGATCTTTTGCTTACAGCTGTGAAGAATTCCAGCACATTCACTAAGAGTAATAATGAACTTTTAATACTGATGGCGGTAGGGGGAGAAGAAATATTAGTAAGAACCCCTCACAGGCACATGAATGAAGGATATACATGGTACGGCTTAAAGGAAGAAGAATCTGACAGAATACTATATTATGGTATGAGTTTTTCCTTGAGCTGCTCAGAATTTCTTTTCAGAGCAGGAAAGTTAAATTTCCAGAGATCTGGATTTTCATGGAAAGGGTTTAATTTTCCAGAAATATAAAAAAAAAAAATGTCTTGGAAAACTGGAACAAAATAATTTGACTTAGGTAAATTCAACTAGTTAGCAAAATATCAAAATCCTTCTTCACATTTGAAAAATGATGAAACAAATTAACTTAGTGTTTCTGAATCAGAATGCTTTATAATTTATGTTCTACAATGTGCTTTAACCTTTTGTCCCAGTTTAGAAAGTAAAGAGATGTTGAAATGAATAAATGTGACAGAAACTCCACTTCCAATCAGCTGTATTTATTTCCACGTGCAGCACAGTTAAATTCTGGAGGGCCTTCTGCAACATCCTGCACTCCAGAAAGAATAACCAGGAGGAGTGGATTTGGGAACATTTTGTATTTCCAGCTAGTGCTGTCTGTTATACCACTAATGGCAATGGCCTTTACAGAAATCAGAACTAATAGTGTGTATAAAATTGATGGCCACATATCAACATACATGTCAGATGAATAGTTTCAGGTTTACTTTGGAAATGGAAATAAAAATAACAAATAGAAAAGCATTTTTAAACTGCAGTGTATTCTCTCTTGCTTTGCTATTTCCTGGCCCATTTCTTTCTTCATTCCTCATGCCACTCCATCCCAAAGATATGCCTTTTTTTGTTTGTTTTAAAGAGAATGTAACACATAATATCTGTCTCTAAAATAGTTAGCATAGGACAGAGGGAAGTGGGGGCAATAACATTTTTTTGGTAGTTTGTTTGCAAGTTCAGTGAAGAGGTGCCACAAACTTGGCACTGGATTTAATGTGGGCTTTAGGGAGGAGGGTGCTGCTGACAGACAAAGACACAGTTTGTGAAAGCTCCATGACATTTTCCTCCCTGTTCTGCAACCAGAAATACTGCCGGAGTGCACAGCACAAAGGGAGGTGAGACACTGGTGCAAGCAGTTTCTTGGATTCTGCAGAACAGATCCTAGCTGTGCAAAGCCAATATTGGTTTTGAAAACAATGTTTGGAAGCAGTCTGTGTTTCTCAGGAAGCTCTGCAGGTGGCCCTAGCACTGAACTTTTTAAAGCACAAAACTTTTAGATGCCATCACACAGATCTGCTGCATACTTAATCCTGTTCTTAGTATGGGCATAAGGTGCCTATATACAAGGCTGTTATAATAATTAATTATAATAGCACTATTAACAAAAGCCATGAACACACTACCTTATGTAAACCTTAAAAGTGAAGCTCAAAAGCTAAAATGTAGAAGTAGCTTTTTATTGGTTTTGCCTTTCTGTGACGTTCATGAGTCACAGGTCTGTCAAGAAATAAAAAAGCTTAGACCTGCCTCTTTTCAGTAGTTTAGCTGAAGTTGGAGAAAGATGATGCAAGCCATTTCACTCACTGCTGACCAAGCTTCTTACTCAGGACACGACAGAACTTGACTGCAAAGTCAAGAATTCTTGTAAGTGGCAGAATGGGAAAGGGGTATCCCTGGAGGCTGCTCTGTCTTTCATTGCCAGCCTCCATAATTATACACTGCCTTTCAAAGCAACTTGTGAAAGCTGTCTTTGCAGCCTGCTTCTTTTTCCCAGGCCCTGGGGAAAGTGCATCATAGCCATTCCTGCCAAATCCAAACACCTTACAATCAAGCATTTCTAAATATGGCTCTGCAGTAGAGCTGCTAAGGAAAAAAATGCCACCGGGATGAAAGTTTGTTTTTTTCATCCTGAAAAATTAAATCTTGTTCAACCTATCAAAATTTACAGAAGTATCTAGATTTTGATGAATATCTCACCTTGAAAGTTTTTCAGGTCTGGATTATTACTGGAGAGCGAGAAGTCAAAAGGCTTTATGGTAGCTGATAGCTCTAACTCTCTGATATTTTTTTTTCTATTTCGAAGTCACTAAATAAACCAAACTGTATTGTTTGTATTTAGCAAAATCTTTCAAAACCTCAAACCTCTCCATAAGGTGGAAATCGTCTCAGTCTAGCCCTAGCACCAAAGATGCTGTCAAAAGCATGAATAAAAATGTCTCTGTGCTGTTACTAATAAATGTATATTACAACATGGATAACAAAGGATAAATGTATGTCCCCCTGCATTCTTCTAGGCAGGGAAGAATAGATATTTTTCTCCCAAGCCTCATATGGTAAGAAGCCAGATCATTCCAGCTCATTATTGCATTCCATGGGAACATTCCTGTACAATACTGCACTGCTTCCCTGGTGCTAAGTGATAAGGATTATAACTTTTTTACTCGGTCTGGTGAACATTTGTGTGAACAGATTCAACTGCTTAAGTGAGTGAAAGTGCACTGGCATAGGTACGGACTGCAGAGGGTACTTCGGTGTAGGGTAAGGCAAACAGGCATGTCCCTCTGTTGCTCTTTTCTCAGCTGATTCAGGTTCCCAAGGCTAAACTTGTTGTGTTACCCTTCCCAGTGACTGTGCGCTTTGGAGGGATAAAGAACTATTTTAAGTTCTCATTTATATGGTGTGCTATAAAATAAGGCCTAAGATGGATGAACAGGGGCTCTGTTTTTTAACAACAGTGACTTAGAGATTTGCACATCAGCCATCTCTCCTGTAAAGCCAGACAGATTTACAGCGCCTGGAAATGTTTGCCAACAAAGATGTTATTGTAACTCCAGTGCCTGTTCAGGGAAGTTTATGAGGTAGAGTTAGAAACTGTTCATATTGTCTTCCTGCACTTGATGTATAGGAGAGACAATATGCCAAATGCATTTCTGAGTTAAAAGCCAAGCTACTGCAACATTAGGATTGTATCTAACATCAAGTACCTCATGTTCTGGTCTGTTGCCTCTACCCTTCACCTAGAAAAGAACGGCCATATTTAACCCTCCTTGCATGACTGTGGGCAACCCAGTTATCTTTTCTGTGGTTTTGCTTGCACAACTGATAAATAGGGGCAATGCTCATTATCCGGCTCAAATTATTTGCATCTGTTTAATTCTTTGTGAGAAAGTTCCCTGGTGATTCATATGATTGGTTGTGGCTTTCAGTAACAACTGACTTTTCTCACTCAGATGCATCACCAAATGACAGGTCATTTCTGTTAGTGTGCATAATTCCATTAGGATTCATGATAACTGAACTTTTGCCTGGATAATATTTTAATTTCTAAAGCATACTAGTGCTATTTTTTTTTTTCATTTTTACCTCTTGGGTTGCTATTTTTGCTTATTCTAAACACCCATCAACTGTTAATACAATTACTCAAAGCAGCTCATGAATCTTTATCAAAAGACAGTTCCACGTTCTAGAGAAGAACAGGAGGTAGCTCTGCACTTCTGCTTGCGATTCTTGGAGCATACAAAATTTTCATACGTGTTTTTTATGTTTAAAATGCATCTTAACTAAATCTCTCCTGTGGTTTTCAATCTGTGTATTAGTTGTCTTTTTAATCAATGAGATTTTTCAATAACCTTGTGGAAGTTGAGTAGACTTCATTGTAAATATCTGTTCAGGGAAGATACCCTGCCCCATTTCTTCTACACTTCACACTGATTGTGTTAATCCCGTGCTCAAGAACCAATGCTTTCCTGTGAATACATCACTGACATTAGCTGCACATTCCTTGGATAGCAGCAATGTATTCAGCTGTCTAGACATAGCCAAATAAGAGCACAGAGCTTACTTTGAGTGAATCACTAACAACTTCTGTTGGCCAACAATGGGCAGAAAGGTTCTCTGATCCCTTTAGCTGTGGTGCATGGGAGTAAGTCCAGACTCTACACGAACTAAGTCACTGCAACATTTTCTTCTTCATCATTTCCATTCTAGGAAGAAAAATATGATCCAGAGAGACTATAAGAAATGTGGCAACACAGCCAGAGTAGTCACTGCTAAGTCTTTCATGTTGGTGTGGTCATTTTATAATAGGCCAGGTGGAACATAATTTGGGAGGTATATACAACAGGCAGATGATACCTGGACAATTACTCTGTTGTTGGAATAGTTCCATTTCTCTCATATTACTGTCCAGTTACACGTTTGGAACATTTCTTTGTTTAGGCTGAAAATTTAGCACTGACTATTTTTTCTACTTGTGGTGAATGCAGATTTCCTCTTTGGATTGGAGAAGTAAAGTTTTGAAAGGAGGCTTTTGTTTTGATTTGCTTTATTTTGATTTGTTGTTGTTGTTTTGGTTTTTTTTTTTTAATTATTTTTTTTCCCTGCTTCCTTGATTTTAGGAAATATTTGTGTAGAGAATTGACTCTAGAATACTCAAGAGACAGATTTAGTCACATGCTCCATTACAAATGAGAAAATAGTATATATTTCAGGATAGCAGATAAAAAAGACAATAGTAAGAGGAGCTTCATTCAATGTCTGAAGAGACTTTTCAGGTCTGAATGAAAACTGGATTACTGAAGCACTATTTTCTGTGATTCTGTTTTGGTTTTATTTGTTGATTAGAAACAAGCAGAATCCTACTCAATCATAAATTCAAGGCGATGGTGCACGTAAGTCATTTTACAATGCTATTTGTAACAAATTAGACAAGACTCTTGGTATAACAGAAACTGGTAATTTAATCCATCCTGAATAGCACAATAATGTAGACTGCCATAGTACATGCCATTAAAGTCAATTAGAGAAGTCAGCCTTCTAAAGTGTGTGGACTTTCCATCTGTTTCATAATTTTTTTTATTTTTTATTTTAGCAATCTTCATACAAAGAAGCCTTGAAATTGCCATGAATGAAGTTATGAACAGCACCCGTCTCATTTATGTTCCACTGACATTAAAGTCACCCCATCATTGTGATTATGTTGCAACTCATAATAGAGTCCTAAGTGCCTGGATCCTTGCAGTTATGTTGTAAAAGAGATGCAGGAGGCCTTGTGAACTGTGTGCTTCGTACCAATGAGGCATGAAAGTTTTCACAGTCAAGCCTGTGAAAGTTTGCAAGGAAATGGCAGATAATAAATTATTTACATGAAATATGTTAAACAAATAAGAACCAGAGTCAGTAAAATAATTGTATTCATCCTACTTCACGGACCTTCTCCTGCTTCTTCTGCTGGGAAGAACCAAGAACCAGTCTTGATCCACTGCTGCTTCACTGTTAGGATGCACCATGCTGTAGACCGTTGTAGAGTGGGGAAGAAAAGAGTTGCCAAAAGGGATTAATTTTTTTTTCTCTCTCTCTTTCCCAAAATACTTTCCTTATTTCACCAAATATATCTAACAGAAATTCCTCCTGGTTTACACATGCAGCTGTTGTCCCCAGCAAACACATGGATACAGTAGCAGAGGAAAAGTTTTCCTTTCGAATATTTTATTACTATTTCAAGATACTGATAAAAGATCTGTGATGCAGCAACAAGTTTTCAGGTGACTTTTCCTAGCCTTCAAGATGTATAACTAAATGGCTCAGACATAGCTAATGATATCCTGCGTGTAAATTAGAATTAAATGAAATAACAGTTGTTTTTCAGACAGCTGATTTTCCAAAGTGCTCTGAGCATATTGACAACCTTTATCCCCATTTGTAAAAAGCAAGAGTTTTTCTAGAAGCAGGTGTGAATAACAGCCTAAAAACATGGGGTTTATACTCTGCAGCCTCAGCTGGCTTTGCAAGGAGTGAAGTTCAAGGTCATCAACAAGGAATGTTCCAGAAAGTCGTCATATTTAGCACACTCATCAATCATCTCTGTGAAGCAAACAGGATTTTGACAAATGGCATGTTAGCACAAAATTCTTGAAACTATGGCTATTTTAGGACCTCTTGCTGTATTGTCAAAGTAGAAGAGTTAAAGCTATTTCACTTCTTTGGGTAGTAAAATCACCTGTTGAATCGTGGCACAACAGTCTTGCTGATAATCAAGCCGATATCTGACAAGCGCCTATTCCCCATGCTCTGCTGTAATGCACTGCTCACGTCATCCTCGACAGTGATGGGGTGAATAGGGTCCCTCTGTCCACTTCAGTTTACTGGACAGAGTCCTGCTCTCCAAAGGCTGCACAGACAGCTCTCCCTGGCAGTATAAGAGACTTCTCTCAAACCCACCTGTGGACAGAGAGCCATGTCCCTCAACTGTCCTTCTTATCAGTGTGCTTTCTCTTATTCCTTACTTCTTCTTCTTCTTTGGTATGCTAGACAGCCATCCTGTTTTCCCAAACAGTCTTCTGTCATTTCATTAGAAAGTCTTTGTCTGTGCTGGTGCAATGACCTGCAGCAGTACTTGCAGTTAGAGAATGAGAAACCACTCAAGAGGTAAAAGATCTGAGGAGGAAGATGACAGCAGTGGAGATTTTGTCACCAGGTAGCCTCAAACTCTCAGTTGTCACAAGACAGTGATACAAATTAAATACACAAGAGGAGAACCTGGATATGATAAACTAATCAGACAGTGGCCTTTGTATTCTTAATATGCCTTCACTCCTGAAATTAGGCAGTGCAATTTGGTATCTTTCCTATTTCTTCCTTCAGAAACTGCTAGCGTGTCAAAAACCAAACACAGATTGAATGATAGCAATATGCAAGTATGTTTCCTAGGTTTCATAATTGTATTTTCTTATTTTGAAATTTGTGGTGAATACTGTTTTCTCAGGACGGCATTCATATATGTTTGTATATATTTTAACATATTTGTATTATGAAGATATGCATTTACAAATATATAAATTTGTATATAGTGTTTTGTTACTGGTTTTGTTACCTTTATAAATAGGTTTCAATAGTACTATTATTCAAATTTTATTGTGCTTTCAGCAAGCACCCATGACTGTACTCTGACAAAACATATTATTTACCCCAAAGACTTCCAGTGGTATCGATGTGATAATCTTCAGCACTCCTTGATCTAAGCAGTAAATTTTATCTTTGAGCTCTTTATCAGACAGTTGTCCTTCTCTCTTACTCATCTCAGAAATTAAAGCAGAGGTTAACCTTAGCCAGGTACCACCCATAGGCCCACACATCTTGACTTTTCACTGCACCTCCTCCCACAGCTCCAGCCTTTTTGACATGCCACATTTTCTATTTACTCTGTAAGTCCATGGAATAGCTGAAGATATGTAGGCACAGGAAAATCCTAAGGATTCCTTTATTCTAGTTAGCATGTGAAATACACAATTCCAAGTGATATTACATGTATTTCCCTGTCTTTACTTTCTCATAGTTTTGAGCAGCAGGGGGATAACCTTCATCTTCCACATTGCTCCTTTTCTGTCTTTATTTTAGATATCCAAATACCTGATTCCTTCTCTGATTCTTCAGTCACAAATGATCTGATAGAAGCATTTCCCTGTTGGATGAGCACACTTCCACACTTCCCCTTCCTACCTCATGTCCATATTTCCTGTTCCCATGTGTGTCTTTCCATTCACCTCTTTGGCTTTTCTGTTTGCATAGGGCTCTACTGGAGCTTTTTTCTTTGGCTCTGTCTTTGAAGAAATGCTAATGATGTAGACCCCAATGTGTCACAGAGAAGCTTTCCCCTAAGCTTCAGCTGTCCTATTGTTTTGTCTGACCAAGTCTATTCATAAGATAATAACACTTAATGAGTCCCTCTCTCTCCTTCCAACAGACAGACTTGTAGACGCCACACTTCAGCTTTTTAGCGTTAAGAGTCAGAAGCAGTCACTACAAAGGCATGTCTACATTGCAGGCACAGCTATGATTGCATCACATGCAGGCATACTTGAGTTACCTTTACAGTACTCTCAGTATCTTGCTGGGTTACTGGGATCCATTCCGCTAGCCCCAGGAGGCTGTGCTTACCTATGCCCTTAAAGTGTGCTATACTACAGCCTGCAGCTCCATTTCTCTTCGCAGCTGGGTTCCCCCACATATATTCCCAAACGTGGGTATCCAGCAAACCTCCTGTTGTATTGTAAATATTTTGAAAGGCTGTCAGGTATCAAATAACACCAACAATTCATAAAACCAGTCTGGAATCCATATAGTTATTGAGGAAGTTTCTATGCCGACTCATGAAAAAAACAGACTTACGCAGTGCCTAGCAAATGATATTGTTATAGGAAAGTATTTTCTGAAAAGTTGACTTTGGCCAATTTTATACTAATCATATCATCCCAACATAAACTCCAAAATGATCTTAACAGGCTTACAGTTATACTCCTACAATGACTTTTGATGTCAGGGTAGTATAGCCAGGTGTATATTTATTGAGCAGCAAAGGGGAATGTATCTCTACTGGGGTGCTCCAGTCACACACAGGCACTGCTGGGCAACCTCTGTACTTACAGATTTGAGTATAAGTTCTCTCCCAATACAATTAATATCTGTAAAATGTGAGGAGCCAGTGATCTGTTTCCACTAAGATTTGTCTGTCTCGAGTCTCCCATGTTACACCATCTCTTTTGCTGTGTCATGGACACAAATATGCTGTCAGAGAGGCAAGAGTGTCCTGGCTGGGCACTTGGCTGCTTTCTCCCAGAAGAATCTTCACTTTTAGCTCATGTAGTGGACTCCTCACCTCCAGCTGCTGAATGGTGAGCAGCTGCCTTCCCCTGTCTTTTCTTCCTTGTTTTTCTACATCTGGCCAAGATCCCTAAGGAGCATGTCCTTCCTGGTCATAGAGACAAGAAAGCTTTTGCAGACAGCTGTTCCCCCATAGATGCCAAACAAATGATGAACCTTCCCCACGCTGAAATTTTGCTCTGCAGTTAAGCCCCATTTCACCATTCTTTTCACTGCATTTCTTAATGGATGTTTGTTTGTATTTTTTTAAAGATTCCTTTGCTTAGTATGTGAGCAATTAGTTTTGCATTTGTTATTGCACCTATCTGCTTTGTCTGAGGCGGTATTTGCAGATTAGTGAAAATTGTATGTATAAAGAATATGGGAACGTGAAAGCAGTGGCATGTTCTGGCAACTGTGAAGATGTTCTGCAGGTGCAAGTTACAGTTTGGGAAAATTAGCCCTCAGTTTTGAAGGCTGAATGTTAAGTTTGTTATGTCTCGCTTTTGGAACCTATATCTGATTGCACCAAGAGTGCCAGTTTGTTACCTCTTTCATATCAAATATATCTTTTTCTTACATATCAGATCTGCATGGCAATTTTAATTTAGATTTTTTGAACTATCAGGGATTATTTTAGATCAAGATCTTGGCTGGTAAAGTATCTAGCGTAACAATTGCTATGTTTTCACTTGATACTACTCATAATATTAGCATTGAGCTGCTCAGGTTGCTGGTTTGCTGAACACTAGCTCTTTTGTTGCATTGTATGATCCCTAATTTCCTTACTAATAAGCTATGGGTCCTTAGCGTATTTAGCACATTAGCTGCAACCTCAGCAAACACCAATCCACCTGTTCTTTGAGTAGGGTGCAAAAAAGGCTGACAATGCACAAAGGGTGCCTAAAGCAACTTGTTCTGCAATGAATTCAGTTGCACAAACATGCAACTTGGTGCCTGCCCCTCTTTAAAAGTAATTGTCCAGAACAGCTGACTCAACTAGCTTATAAAATTCTGCCCGTAGAAAAAGCTCACCTACGACATTTGACGACAAGCTATTGCTGCTTTGTGCTAAGCATTCTTAAGCTGCCCCTGCAAGCTGAACGCCTGATCATCCACCTACCTGTTTAAAGCACTAAGACCTTTGCAGTTGGCTTCAGCAGTGTGGAGCCTGTGATCATTACCGTATAGATATTAGTCCCCAAGAACAGTCCTCCTCCCACCATTGTTTTCATTATTTGCTAGACACCTTCTTCTCCCATTACATTTTCAGGGATGGACTTCCCAACTCTCGCCTCATTGGACTCCCAAATTCTACAGCAATAACTTTAGGGATGGGTGGGTTGAAAGTTATGAGGGATTCTCAAGGGGAGTGCCAAGGGACACTGAATACACTTGGTCACATGAAAGTGAAGTAGTCTGTGACTGGATATTCCTCCATCCACACATCCAGCCTTGACTATCTCTCCTCTTACTAAAGAAAAAGCAATAAGCTTAATGTAAGCAGCATCTTCTGACATAATCTAATATTTGGAAGGAAGAGGGACAAAACCAGGGAACAATCTTGATGATGAAAAAAGTGCTCATACAAAGCTCTTTTTTTGAGCACAGAGCTATGATGAACTTTGTGCTTCTGTGTGTCTTGTCAGAACCATGCTGTGGACATACATGATTTTTTAACAGGATGTTTGTTAGAGCTTACATATGCGGCTGTTCATACAGCTGACTCCATATTGATGTGATCATGCCTCTTCCATACTGATTAGATAGGAAAACTTATGAACTTTGGTCATAGAAGGAGGGTTAACGAGTAGTAAGTATCAGAGAAGAAAATGTTGCATGAAAGAAAAATAGAATAAAGGAAGGATATGCTGGTAGACTTTTGGGAGAATAAGAAATTAAAATATACAGAAAATAGTTGTGGAGCTATATATTATCTCAGCCTAACTTTAGTCACCAAGAGCTGCTCTGGTCTACTCACTGTAACCTCTTCTCTCCATTTTTAGTTCTCTAGCTTCTCTTTCTAGTCCACAGAAATTAGCTTTTATTAATCATAGGTTTTTAAAAAGTATTAGCTATGCTTTTAAATTAACTCACCTGTCAGCTAGTTATATCATCATCTCCTTCTTGTGTCTGGGACTTCTGTGATTTAAATATTCACCCCTCTTCCAATTTTTCAGCCTCTATCTCCAGAGTCTGTCCTCAAGGCTTCCTGACCTGTCCATAACTTCCTTACTATTCTATTCAATGAAAGTATTTAATCCAGTAAGTTCTATAACTGCATTTCCAAAATCCATTTTTATTTCTCCCACTGAAAATGTGTCCAAAGATTGTACAAAGGAGAGCAGGTATTTCCCATGAGATGAAAATCTAGGAAAGTAATTGACAAATATAGAATCATAGTCATTAAATTTGGGGAAGTAATAAATACAATTTTTTTTTTTCAAAATTTCCTTTAATATTGATTTTGTAATGTTGTCATTTTTAAATACATTATTAGAGTACAAAAATATTAAAGATTGATATTGCCACATTTCCAAAAAATAGCATGTATTGGACATTTCAAAAAGGTGGGGTATTTTCTTCAGAATTTTCCTTCATTAATGATACCAAAATGGAAAAAGGCTGCTTTGGTTTACAAGGAATAAAACCTTTGAAATCATAACACAGACTACAAAAGTCCTTCTCCTGCACAGCTTTACATAAAATAACCTGCAATTTACTGTACATGCCAAAATAGTTTCAAAAGACCAGGGACAAAAAAAATTGTATGGGACAATTCTGTTTCACAACTATTCTGGCTGGATGGCTAGCATTTTATGAGAACAATCTGATTTTCTTACAGGTAAGAGCACATTAAGTGTCCAATCCAATAGTTCTACGAAGTGTTCCTGCCAATTTCCAATAGCAGATATTAAAAAATCCTCATAATTTGGTACGTTTCCAACTCAGAGCATCATATTCTAAAGCTTCCTTCTTGGTATGCCAAGTCTTTAGACTCTTGAAAACTCTTCACAAGTGTGTACCATCATCAAAGGATAATACAAAATTATATGTAATGTCTAGCTTGAAAAACATGTAAGTATTGCATTAAATACAAAAATATAACTTGATTCTACTGTGCATGTTATTAAAATCTTCTACATAAAGATGAAACTGTACTGTATTTTAAGATGTACCATTCCTGTAAGAACAGAAAATAGGTTTGCGTGAATTCTTCAACAGGCCAATTCTTTCATAAGTAAAGCTAAAATTACAAACTCAGATTATATTTCAGTAAAATAAAAGTGTTTTGACATTACTCATGGGCCACATTTTTAAGGCAAACAGAAGTTATTATCTCTTCCATGACACATTCAAGTAGACATTCTAAGTGGTTCCAGTTTTGAAATCTGAGGAATTTCCAGCCATGAAAAGCTAATACACTGTACTTCTGCTCCTCCTGTCACCTATAACTGTGAATTACTGAGAACAAAATCTTCTCATAGAAACTATTGAATATTTGAACTTTTAAAATAATTGCATAGTTTTCCATATGATACAATAAGAACTAAAGCACTAGAGTTTACCAAACACAGATTAACTCCTGCTATGATTTTTTAGAAATGTTTTAAATTACAATTTTCTCCTAAAATTCTCTGTATCAGTAATACTAAGGAATTCACTTTGCCCAGATATGCTTTATTATCAGCTAATGGTGTTTCTTCTACAAATACAGTAGAGAAGTAAACCATACTGTGAGCTAGTATATTAAGCCCAGGTAAAACTGTAGATTGCTATTAAAAAAAAAAAAAAAAAGCAAACAGCAAAATCAGCTCATGCCTTTGAGACCTTTATAACCTCACATTCTTTGAGATTAATATACTAACAGCAAAGAAAAAAATCTAAATCTAAATTTACACTAACAATATATTACACAGATAAGAAAATCACATTAATTTCATCACTGGAAAATAATAATGAAACAGTGGAGCATCAGATGTAATGCTAAGGTTTTCCTTAACCTCTTAAAAAAGAGATACTGGCTAAAAGGTGGGATAGTGAAGGCACATTTGAATAAACTGTGTCCAGATGTGCACTGTGGGTTTGATCTGAGTGGATTGAGACTGATGGGAAGATCCTCAATGATTTCAGTGCTGTTCGGAGCTGGCTTTCAGAAAAGTGAATTCTCAGCCAAGTGCCACATCACCAGGTTGTTCTTGCACTGCTGTGCCCAACACTGCTCATTCTCAAACAAAATGTCTTCAGTGTTTTGTGTAATGCTTCTGGTTGGTCATGTAATAGCACTCCTGGGAAGGGAGGAAAAAGCAGATGGAAAAGTAAGAGCAAAACAGGCACTTAGATAAAACTTCCTTGGGGAAAGAGATTGAAAGAGAGAGAGAACAACTGGGAGAGATCAGACAGGAGTTTTTGCCAGGATGTGTGAGTGAATGACATCAGGCATTTATGGAGGTTAAAGCAGTAACAGCCAAATTTCTCTCAACCTTGAGAGAACCCACTAAGGGCTCTGGAGCGGAGTGAAAGGAAGGGCAATCTGTCTAGTATGCTTGCTTTGACGTATGTGTGTGTCCTGAACATTGTCTGTGCATAAGCCTCCAAAACCACAGCGCTTCAATACGCGATCTCTTCTTGTGCTGCAGAGTCAACGTATGCATCCCTTGCATTACTTTGGAGTGGACCATGAGCTGATTTTTCCAAATATTTCTAAAAAAGTTCTATACCTTCACTGGTCTGGAAAGTAAATATCTGTGCCAATGAAAGGAACACATGGTTTTCTGCTCAGACTTTCAACTTCTGTTGAAATCTAAATATGAAGCTAACCACAAAGCTGTGGCCAACTGCTGTTGTGATGTTGAATAGACAAACTCTATCAAACTTCACAGAGTCCAGTCCCACAGCATAGCATAGTTTTTCCCAGTGCTTCTATGCATTTTTTCTTTTAATGGTCACCTCAACATTTATACAATAATCTCTCACTCTCCAAATTTCCAGTACAGATCCTTACACAGACGTTTTACTTAAGGCAAGATGCCTTTGTTTTCTGTGACACTAGGTCAATGTGGACTGGCCAGTAGAGGGTGCTACTTGAATTTGGGAATAAAGCATATCAATATTGTTTAAAAACAATCAGATTTACTTGACAGTATGCAAAACATGGGGGCCATCATCTCCTTCTGTGTTCAGCAGTAAAAGAAACTGAATGATGGTATGTTTTTTTTTTCCCTGAAATGCTTCTTTCAATGGGTAGTGCAAAATGCTGAGGACTGATCCAAGTGAAGCTTTAGGTAGATGCTCTGACAGCAGTCTAAACGGCACTAAACTAGATACTGCTGCTCAGAAATGAGCACTGCATACACAACTCAGTACTCTTAGTTCACTTTGGTAGACTTTTCATTTTATATTCTCTCCACAGATAAGATGGGAGTTCGGTTTCCACTTTGCCTTTTACCAGTCCTAACCAATCTGCTTGAAATTTCGTAAGTGTGCTATTCTGCCAAAGTAGAATTTTAATGGAAAGTTTGAGGTAAATTCAACAAGATGTTTGAGAGACATGAAGGCTCAAAAAAGGAAGAGGTTTCACCTCTTGAAGATTTTCCTAACATTTTTTTTGGCTTATAGTAGCTGCAAAATGGCTTGGCTGAGAAGCTAGAAATTTGTTTTAATCTTTGGTGGATGGTGATTTCTGTTTCCTTTGGCTTCTTACGGGGTGCTTCAGGGGGCAATTATTTAGTCACTAAAAGACATTTATGCAAACATTTAGGGTTCCTAAATCCGCATGTCAGCTTTTATAGGGCTTATGAAATCCACAATAGTGGAATGCAGCCTTCCCAGACTTCAGAGTTTTTCACAGGGTAACTCTTGTGATCAGGGCAGGGCAAACTTCCTTTAAGAAAAGGCATTAGTAGGTTTCAGCTGCCCTGTGAGAAGTTCTGAAATGTCCCACCCACAGCACTGTCAGGTCCTCTGAGACCTGCTTGAGGCAAGGGCCATTCCCATAAAAGCATTTTGCTTCCTTTTTGTCTCTACAAATGCTTAGAACTCTCCTGCTTGACTGTTACCTGCACATATGTCTCTTGGCAGGATTTGAGGGGGAAGATGTTCTTCACCACAAATCTAAACTGGTTCTGTAAGCTGTGCCACTCCCAGTGCATGGCCAGAGGCAGGCCTGTATGTAAAAATTTGCCCCAGTGATATCCAGGAAAAAAATCAACTTTCGCATTCTCTCTGGTTGGTAAAATGTCCTGTACTGGCCCTGAGGACCACATCTTTAACTGCAATTAACAGTTTTTCGTTAGTTAGCAAAACTTTCCGGAATGAGATTTGAAGGTGATCTGAGCTTCCACATTATGTGATTTGGGCTAACTCCTCTTAGCCCAAAGTCTGAATGAAGCAATTTACTGGCAGCATTTTTTGCAGAATAATATTAAGAGAGTTGAGGTTCCCTAATGATTTGTGAACAGAATATGGTCAGAATTAACACCAATCTGGTGAAGATACTGTTTCATTTTTGAAATTTTTGTGCTGCTCCCAACTTCCTGGATTTACCATGAATTATATTCTTTTCAATCCAAAAATACAGAAATAAAGAGGTAGGATTAAAAATATGTAAGTCAGAAAGAATCTGTGGAAGTTTGGGAAACTTGAAACCAGGCTGTCAGAAAGGAATGAGGGAGCTATGCAAAAGTGTAAAAGAATTAATATTACACCTGCAGGCAAAATTATCTTAAAAAGTACAGAACATTTTCTGAAAATAATTTAATGTTATTGGAATGTTGACTAGAAGGAACAATGTGTGAAGCCAGTCCTGAGACAGCCATTGCATTATGAGTGAGATGTCCTTCTGTCACCAACTTTCTTTTTTTCCCATTCTGTCTTCTCTCCTGTCTCTCTGCACCCAGCTTTACTGTAGAATCCATTTTATGAAGGCAAAATGTATTTTGAAGAAAGCCTTACTTATAGCCACGCATCAGCCTGGTATGTATGCAGTTACTCACCCAGTTTTATGTGTCAATAAGACAGCCAGTAGTGTCACAGAAGAAAAAAAGTGACGCTTCTAAAAGTGATGTGTTAAATTTGCATTTGTTAATCTAATGAAATCCTGGTGAGTTCAAAGAGATAGGGACTCAGTAGGGAGCAAGACATGCTAACAAAATGAAGGCTGAAGTAGAAGTGACAGCTAACCCAAAAGTGGATGAGAAGTAAAAAATACATAATATCTAAAAATGATAAAGAGAAGGGGTTCTCAGGAGTTTGTTTCTGGAGGGCAAAGGAAAAACAAGAACAAAGTTCTTTTCAGTGAAAATTCATGTTACATTTCACAAAATGACCACAATTTATAGCCATGCAACTTGTTTAAGAAGTGTTTGTAGGCTTCACTTTGCTAATCTATTCTATAAAAGGAAAATCTACACTGAATGATTTTCAACACATTTGTTGTTGTAGAGAAAGTACTGATGAACAGAAGACCAGAAATGGAAAACAGACCAGAAAAGAGCAATACTAGGACACCTCAGGGGCAACCCTAAATGCTGTCGTTCTTCAAATCTTTCTCAGGAAGATATATTTTACACCCTGAAAATAATTAAGAGGATCAGTCATCATTTAAAGGAAATTTCTTCATTAAAAATAATTTGTCTTGCAATATTTCTGTTTGCAAATATGTGGGATTTTTTTTCCATCAAACAAGTCCATCACCTTTCCCATACTTGAAAGTGAAGCTGCAACAAAGAGTACTTGTAGGTTGATTATTTGGCTCAGTTATCTGCCAGATGTGAATGAGGCTGTGTTTTGGCTAGCCTGTAGGCTGTAATGTAATATTAAGCTAAATAAAAAAATTAAGTGGAATCCAAGTGCAGACCTGCAGCTAAGAGAAGGATTTTATGAAAAAAAGAAAAATTCCTGAAATTGTATCTTTGCTCTTGAGATAACTAAATTATTCATGCCAAAACCATAAATTAAGCTCAATATTCTATTAGAAATATGACAAAAACCCACTATTTTTTCAGTCAATGACCTCCAGCAACACTCACCCCATTTTACCTTCAAGACAACATTGCAATGTCTGGAAGGACTGCACGTAAGGGTTCCTGACCTCTGTTTCCAATTCTCCTCAGGAGAATTGCAGGCTATCTGCAGATCTGGTTTCTATGTGTCTCAATTCATAATCATATCAAGAAATTTATTCCACCAAACATCCTTAAATGGCAAAACTGCTGTTTCTGGCTGGCAGTTCACAGGAGTATATGAATTATAAATTCATCTGCAACTGCCAAATGGCAGGTTAACTGCTGTTACAGTCACAGCTTGATTGAAAACTGCATAAAATGAAAAGCATTGTGGTATGAAAACATTTGGTAATTGATTTGTTTTTTTCTCTATATGCCAAAGGACGATTTTGGAAGGTTGATAATGTTTATCATGGTGAGTCCAAAGTCTTCCTGTAAGATTAATTGATCTCTTCCCTCTTTATCATTACTATATTTATAAAAATGTACTTTACATGTTTTATGGCTTATCACAGAATGTTAGGGGTTGGAAGGGACCTTTGGAGATCATCGAGTCCAACCCCCCTGCCAGAACAGGACCATCTAGTCTAGGGCAGGTCACACAAGAACACATCCAGACGGGTCTTAAAAGTCTCCAAGGTAGGAGACTCCAGACCCTCTCTGGGGAGCCAGTTCCAGTGCTCTGGAACCCTTACAGTAAAGAAGTTCTTCCTCATGTTGAGGTGGAACTTCCTGTGCTCCAGTTGTATCCATTGCCCTTTGTCCTATAGCAGGGTACAGGTGAAAACAGGTTTTCCCTTTCTTCTTGACACCCAGTCCTCATACACATTAATTAGATCCCCCCTAAGTCTTGTCTTATTCGGACCACACAGCCCCAGGCATCTCAGCCTCTGTTCATAAGGCAGGTGTTCCAGTCCCCCAGTCATCCTCGTAGCCCTTTGCTGGAGTCTTTTGAGTAGATCTCTGTCCCTCTTGAAACGGCACACTGTTATGTATTTGGTTGTTATATAGAAAAGATATCATAAAACTCTATCGTGAAGAACAAATGCATGAAAAACGTACTAAGGCAACAGAATCCACATGAGGAAGCTCAGTGAAAAAATTACCTGATGGTGGAGATCTCCGGCACAAAGTCTGATCCTTATGGGACAATGTGCTGTTAGTACCATTCTGAAGCCAACATAAAAACTGTAAGACAATTTTGTTGAAAAATATTCCTTTTCTTTTACTGTTTGTGACACTGTGTCCATATAGTTGCACAAAAGACCTGGTTTGTTTTGGATTTTTTTGGAAGATCATACTTGACCTAAAGGAGCTTCACGTCAGGCCTCAGTTCTGTACGAGATAAAACCCTTCCATCAGAATATTTCTGCCATTCATCATGGACCAATTCGGAAGAAGCAAGAGGTTATCTGAAGCTTGTGGCGCATGGTTAATCATGAACATTGCTTCTGTCTTCTTTACAGGAAGAATACAAATATTGCCTCTGCAATTGTTTACAAATTCTTTAAACTATTCCTCAGGTAGGATGTATTTACTTTCTTGGAGCTTTTCTGGGATGATACGCATTCTTCATTTGCAAATCATCATTTGTGACTGATCAGCTACTTGTGAGTAGCACAGCCACCTTCTTCACAGCTAATTCTGGTATAAATTTGAAACTACATCGCAGCATGACAGCATTAATTTCTTTCTTTCTTTCTCTGCATATGTATTGACAATAATAAACAGGTAAATAAATAGGATCATAACTAGGATTTCATCTGTATATGTGCATACCTGCATATATAAAAATATTTGTGGAAGAAACACAAAATACAGACGTATGCATGGACTAGAAAATAAAAGGGTAGGTTAAAAAAAATACTTATGGGTGTTTATAAAGAACAGGTACAACTTATATAGGCTAAATTCCATGTATCTGTATTTATACTCAACCATACACGTGGAAGATTGTTCACATATATGAATGACAGGACTTAAAAAGAAGAACAAAACAGGATAAACTAACATCTATTCAAAATAATACTGAATCTCTTCTTTGTGCAAAACAGCAGGAGTCAAATGATGTTGAGACAAGCTTTTTGTATAAAAGGCTTTAGCTGTTTGAAATTCAGGCAAGAGAAGGCTTAGACCTGTCTGGGTTTGTAGCATTTTGCCCTTGCACCTCCAGAGTTAATGAGTGTAGCAAAGCTTTGTGAAAGTTGTGGTTGAAATAGTTGTTTGTAATAGAAATAAAATATCAAGAAGTTTTTATTTACATTTCAAAGCAGCTGTGATTAGCCATACAAAACAAGCTTCGTAATTATTACATAAATCAAGATCTTAAAATACCTCTACCAAGAGCTAAACTCCGATCACATTAAGGCCATTTGATACACACTTCTAATCTGGCAACAAACCGTTTACTTGGAAATCAAGCTGTAGTAGCTAGAAATTATTCTAGTTTAAGCAAACATTGTTCAGAGTTTAATCTTCCATTTGCTGTGGTTAACTCTTAATTGTCTTCCCCAGGGAAATGTAGACTGCCATGTCATTATTAGTTGTTGTCCTTCTGCCTCCTCTTCCCTCCCTCCAGTTGCTTCCGCTTCAATGGTACCAAACCTGGGGGAACAAAGACCATCCTTAACTTCCTTGAAGCAGCAATGTAAGAAGTCTTTGAAAACGTATGCTCTAAAGAGGACATTATTATCTTCATGTAAAAGCATTCAGCAATGAAGGATTTAGTTTCCGTTTGTGTTTTTCCTGGAATTAAATGTAGGGAATTATACAGAAGACATTAAGAGATTTTCCATATAGCTCCAAGGTCTTAGGTATACTAGAGTTTGCTGTCTAGACTGCTTGTTACATTTGCTCTCGTTTGTCAATGAAGCATATGTCCCCAGTAGGCTGGGGGCAAATTCACACCCCTGAATTTTCCCTAGGTACTCTAACTGCCTTTCAAGACAGCTGCATTCCTGATGGATCTCCCTGCCTGCCTGAGTCTGTGCTCCTGGGATTACAGCTTTCAATTCAAAGGAAAAAAAAAAATGCCTCTGGCGCTGAACACCCTACATAACAGGGACCTCCTACTCTAAACTAGTGGAGTGGAAACTATGTTGCCCAACCTGGTGGGGCTCAACCAAAATTCAGATGTCACAGATCCTGGATGTACTCTAATCTTTACCTCATTGAAGAAGAAGCAGAGATCAACCGGTTTCTTTGGGGAAGGTGACTACAGGTAGTGAACTCAAACCCAGCCAGAAGTGTTACATGCTCTCTGAGCAAACAGAGAAATAAGAATACTTTATTAATAATTCTCAAATGGAGCTCAGTAGAATGTAGCCACTTAATCATCTTAGGTGAACTGCCACACTTCTGGACACACACACTTTCAGTGAGCTACATGTGCTGGGGAGCTTTCAGCAGGCA